>NC_139625.1:0-207500 GCF_964638095.1 Poromitra crassiceps
CCAGTATTGACATGACGGCTAGGATAGTAGTTTTGTAAATCAACGCATAATATGAGCTTGCTTCATATTGCTTCTTCCCCCTCCCCCGACAGTCAAACGCGTCAAACCCCATTCATCTGGCAACTCAATGTGCCCCCCCACCCCTCTCTCACTCTCTCACTCTCTCTCACTCTCTCTCTCACTCTCTCTCACTCACTCTCACTCTCTCTCTCTCTCCCTCTCTGTCTCTGTCTCTTTCTCTCTCTCTCTCTCACACACACACACACTTTTGTAAGATATTCTTTACGTAGCTGTAATGGTATAATGAGTAAAAAACAAAACAGTCAAGCATTCAGAAATAATATCCTATGCTCCCCGCTCGGGTCCGTCCAGGGAGCCCCATCCTGCGTAAGTAGGGTTTCCAGAGTAAAACCTGGCCTTCTACAACAGCATGAGTGAATACTGGATTCTGATTGGCTAGCAACAGTGGTAAATAGGCCAACAATCTACAGTTGGCCTATTTACCACTGTTGCTAGCCAATCAGAATCCAGTATTCACTCATGCTGTTGTAGAAAAGAAATTTACCACTCGAGGAAGGGGGTTGTGGCCACATTTACCACTGGTACAGGGTTTATGGCACTCGGCTTCGCCTCGTGCCACAACCCCCTTCCTCTCGTGGTAAATTTCTTACATTAACACCACTGGGGATAAGAAGGGGGTGGGATACTTATCCAACCATACCCACCCAACCTAATGAATATAGAAAACAATATCTAGTGATAGATGTAGGCCTGTTCAACACAAGTGTTTTTAATCACACCTGCAGGCCAAACCTGATTGAAATGTGTTGTGCTTTGTGGTGTGTTAACGACTCAACTGCTGATGTGGAATAATAGGCCACACATGTTTAGACAAGGCAACAGATGGATGGCAGAGAGGCAGATCTCTCCTGCAGCCGCCCTCATAAGAGTCTCATCAGATATAAGTTCACTTGGAGATTCAGAGTCTCTCTAATCTCTCCCCCTTCCTCTCTCTCTCTCCCTCTCCCTCCCTCCCTCCCTCTTTCTCTCTCTCTCCCTCTCCCTCCCTCACTCCCTCTTTCTCTCTCTCCCCTCTTTCTCCCTCCCCTCTCTCTCTCTCTCTCCCCTCCTTCTCTCTCTCTCCCCCTCCCTCTTTCTCTCTCTCCACTTCTCTTTCTCTCCCCTCTCTTTCTCCCCTCCCTCTCTCTCTCTCCCTCTCTCTCTCTCTCTTCCTCTCTCCCCTCCCTTTCTCTCTCTCCCCCTCTCGCTCCCCTCCCTCTCTCTCTCCCCTCCCTCTCTCCCCCCTCTCTCACTCCATCTTTCTCTCTCTCCACTTCTCTTTCTCTCCCCTCTCTCCCCCTCCCTCTCTCCTCTCTCTCTCTCTCTCCCCCTCCCTCACTCCCTCTTTCTCTCTCTCTACTTATCTTTCTCTCCCCCTCCCCCCCTCTCTCTCTCTCTCCCCCTCACTCCCTCTTTCTCTCTCTCCACTTCTCTTTCTCTCCCTCTCTCTCTCCCCTCCCTCTCTTTCCCCTCCCTCTCTCACCCTCTCTTTCTCTCCCCTCCCTCTCTCTCCCCCCCTCTCTCTCTCTCCCCCCCTCCCTCCCTCAGAATGCCCAGAGAGGTGTGCACGGTGGACGGGGAGTGCTGCCACCCTCAGTGTCTGGGCGGCTGCGCGGCTCCTGGCAGTGACACGGTGTGTGCCGTGTGCCTGCATTACTACCACCGCCGGCACCTACAGGTTCGAGGGCTGGCGCTGCATCAGCGCCGAACTTGAGTGAATGAGAGGATTAGAGCTGTTTATGGATTGTTGCAGTTCTTCGCGTTGCCCGAGGAGGGCAGGGACACACTCTCTCACTCTCATCAGTGGGTGTGTGTGTGTTTGTGTGTGTGTGTGTGTGTGTGTGTGTGTGTGTGTGTGTGCGCGTGTGCGTGTGTGTGCGTGGGTAGGTTTGTGTGTGTGTAGGTGTGTATGTGTCTGTGAGAGATAAACTTATAGTGAATGAGAGGATTAGAACTCTTTATGGATTGTTGCAGTTCTTCGCGTGGCCAGAGGAGGGCAGTGATGCACTCTTTCACTCTCATCACTGGGTGTGTGTGTGTGTGTGTGTGTGTGTGTGTGTGTGTGTGTGTGTGTGTGTGTGTGTGTGTGTGTGTGTGTGTGTGTGTGTGTGTGTGTGTGTGTGTGTGTGCGCGTGCGCGTGTGTGTACACAGTCATTCACCCTCCAGTAAATGCAAATCATTTGTTTAGGACTGTGTCCAACATCATGATGCCAGGGGCTACTTCAGTCTGAAGACTGCCTGCTTGTGTCTCTTGCTCTCTGAGTTCTGCTAAATGGGGGGAATGCCCCTTTATTTAGGTGGAAGCTGGCAGAGAGGCTGTTGACTTGCGATCACAGGAACAGAGACATCCAGGGGCTCAGGTGTTGTGTTGTAGCGTTAGCATACACTCTGGGTAAGTACCTTGTTGAAAATGTCAAGGCCTGAAAAACAAAGGTGTCTAATATCTCCCCCTTCCTCTCTCTCTCTCCCTCTCCCTCCCTCACTCCCTCTTTCTCTCTATCTCCCTCTCCCTCCCTCACTCCCTCTTTCTCTCTCTCCCCTCTTTCTCTCTCTCCCCTCTTTCTCCCTCCCCTCTCTCTCTCTCTCTCCCCTCCTTCTCTCTCTCTCCCCCTCCCTCTTTCTCTCTCTCCACTTCTCTTTCTCTCCCCTCTCTTTCTCCCCTCCCTCTCTCTCTCTCCCTCTCTCTCTCTTCCTCTCTCCCCTCCCTTTCTCTCTCTCCCCCTCTCGCTCCCCTCCCTCTCTCTCTCCCCTCCCTCTCTCCCCCTCTCTCACTCCATCTTTCTCTCTCTCCACTTCTCTTTCTCTCCCCTCTCCCCCTCCCTCTCTCCTCTCTCTCTCCCCCTCCCTCACTCCCTCTTTCTCTCTCTCTACTTATCTTTCTCTCCCCCTCCCCCCCTCTCTCTCTCTCTCCCCCTCACTCCCTCTTTCTCTCTCTCCACTTCTCTTTCTCTCCCTCTCTCTCTCCCCTCCCTCTCTTTCCCCTCCCTCTCTCACCCTCTCTTTCTCTCCCCTCCCTCTCTCTCTCCCCCCCTCCCTCCCTCAGAATGCCCAGAGAGGTGTGCACGGTGGACCGGGAGTGCTGCCACCCTCAGTGTCTGGGCGGCTGCGCGGCTCTGGCAGTGACACGGTGTGTGCCGCGTGCCTGCATTACTACCACCAGGGGCGCTGTGTGGCCGACTGCCCCGCCGGCACCTACAGGTTCGAGGGCTGGCGCTGCATCAGCGCCGAACTTTGCTCCATGGTCCACCTGCCCGACTTGGATCTGGACGGTCCCCCGTCCAGCTTCGTCATCCACGCCGGAGAGTGCACGCCTGACTGCCCGTCCGGATACTACCGCACCGTACCCGACAGGTGAGCTGGGGTGTCACACTGACATGGAGCCACTAGGGGGAGCTGCAGTGAATGACTGTTGCATGACTTGGGTACCAATTCAAGTCCCTGCTATCAGTTTCTATTCTCGTTTTTGTTATATTATAGAGCAAAGCTTGAACCAATTATCCTAAAATAATGGTGATACTAATTTAGGTGACACCTAAAGGCTTTCAGTCTATTCTAAACATCTAGTTGGCTGGTAAAAGTGTGAAAGTAAATTTGGGGGTTTTCTCCTTTGTGGCATTCAGCCGACACGGTGTAGAAAGATCATGTCAGATCATTTCCAAGGGCAGAAATAAAAGAGAAGAGCCAAGGGTTCGAGCAGTGGTCCCCAACCAGACCGGTACCGTTTTTCTTTTTTAAACATAGGCTATATAATATTATAGGCTGTGTGTGGTAGTTAAAACATAGTTTCAAGTTGACGTTTATTTATGTTTGTAGTTGAAACAAAAACAAAAATAATGTAGGCTACATACAGTACAACACAAAAGGCTGTTATTTACCCTTTGTCGCCACCTGGTGAGTAAATATATGTGTAACTAAAACCATTAAAATTGACAACCGGTCCGAGACTTTTTTTCCCATGTATCTACCGGTCCTTGGCACAAAAAGGGAACCCCTGGGTTAGAGGTTCAATAATGAATGTAAGCCATTGGAATGAGTTGTCTTGGATTGAGATGTCTTCACCACCTGCTCTGTCTCTGCAGCACGTTCTGTACAGCCTGTGTGGGCCTCTGTGATAAGGTGTGTGAGGAGAAGGTCATCAACTCCATGGTTGCCGCCCAGTCTCTCAAAGGCTGCACGGTTATCAAAGGCAACTTGCATATCAACATTCGCAGAGGCCGTAAGTACTGGAACACTGCTGCCATGCTTGCAATGCTAGCTGCTCTCTGCTAACACAGCTGATGGTAGTTGTTGAAGGAGGGCAAAGCAGGGCCTCATCAACTTCCTCTTCCGAAATGTGGCAGGTAGCCTGGAGACAACAAACACCTGTTTGTTGTTGCATTAACAACGGTCCCACATCTCCACCAAGGATGGAAGACTGGATGATTATCAAATACTATTTGATCATCACTGGGAACCACCACCCTACCCTACCCCGCAACTAGCTAGCCCAGCGTTAGCGTCGTTAGCATAGCTTCCCGGTCGTAGTGGAGATGGCCCAGGCGAATCGTAGACAGAATATCAGCTTCTCTTCATGCAGCATCCAAGCTTGAAAGCGTCTCCTTGTGGCTGCGTGTTGTTTTACTGCCGTCACAAGTACAGTTTAACACCATCTCTCCACACTCTTGCCTAACCCACGTTTCTAGCTGGGTACTGTTGTCACTACTCAATCCGTACAGGCTGCCCCATCTGTTCTGCACATGTGCGAGCGGCTCCGGCCTCTGGCACAGCAGGTACAGCAACGCCACTTGTACAAACTTGATACAAACCAGTGTTTCCCCCTAGAAATATGTTCAGGCCTGGAGGGATTTCGAAACGCACCCTGACCGCAACGGTGAGGGCCGTCGCTGGCGACGCTAAACTTTTAGCTAACCTGTTCGCATCTATGTTCACAATGGCATCCCAAGTATCATCATACTATTATGGGATGCGATGCGAACAGTTGTATTATGGGATGTGCGTTTGTGTGTATATAATCTTAAAATCAGCATCTCAATTAGCTCTCACACTTTCAGAACATACTGGCTTGGTGGTCTGATGCTAAATACTGGGTATATGAATACTACAATGCTCGATTTGATGTAGCTATTCATTTATACTGGTAAGGCAACTAAAAATGTGCTTTGATACACATGGAGGATATTGTCTGCTGTGAAAAGCCCATCTCCCATAGTGATTATTGGAGCGATATACTGTAGAGCGTTTTTTTAAGGACTCTACAAAATGATAAAGGGCATGCATCCAAAATACGTTATGAAATTGGACATATAATCTGAAATATAAAATTGTGTGGACAGCTGTCTCTAGAAAGGACTGAGAATTGGCCTCAAAATAAGGCTGTAACATTCAAAAGGCAAAAACCCATACAGTACACGTAACATATAAAAACCAGTTTGAAATTAGGATATGTGGTACGGTATAATACAGAAACATGATACAAAATAAGCCATTTCAAATCTCAAAACAACCAGTTATTAATCGTTTTCTTTAATTGTTTAGTTGATTAAAAGTCCAAACATTGACTGAGTTATTTAACTGTAACAACTTTGAATGTATTAGTGGTAATGAAACCTGTGAATGATAAAGAAATTGCTTTGGCCAAGCTACATCCTTAAGAGATCCTCGGGTAGTTTCGTCTCAGCAAGAAATGAAGATGAAGCACTTTTTGAAACGCGGGGAAACACTCATAAACAGTCTTCCTTTATTAAAAAAAAGAAAAACTTCCATCCTAGAAAAGAGTGCACTATCTTCCTTAAAGGCAGATCCAAGTCTTGTTTTTTAAGACCTTCGGGATGTTCTTAGAATGGAAGCCATCCCACAGACTGAGTCTAGAGTCTGGGTTAAAAGGCATCTGATATCTGGTCTTGGCTTGCAGGGACAAACTCCCCCATGCCGTAAACATTTTAGAAAATGGAGAGAGAGAGAGGGGTAGCCCATTACAAGTCTCAAGTGTGATGTCGGTTTGTCCAGCGTCCAATGTACTGACCACTGAGCTGAAACCTGTCTCCATTCACCCAATCTGATTCCACCTGCATGGTTATGACTGGCCCTCTCTGTGTGCATAGACCAGTTGTGCCTTGCTGACCAGCCGGCGGGCGTGTCTCTGGTCCTGAACGCCCGCTTTCAACACGCTGCTCTCTGTCAACAAGGCCGCGCGGCCCAGCGAGTCCACGCCCGCCTTTGCCAGGGCCACGGCGTACATGGGCAGGCCAATGGAGACGAGCCAGTCGGACACGGTGCTGATGTTACCCGAGGACAGAGGCTTCCGGCACATCTCCGTCAACCCTCCAGACGGGATCTGAGGAACAGGACGGAGGAAAGACCATATTAAGTCCCCTTGCTGATGATGTCATGATGATATGGATGGCGGCCATAGTGGAGGTACTCATACAACACAACTCAGAGCTGCAAACTCTCACTCAAATGAGCCTCTTCTCACTTTCACACCACACCTCCTATTTCTCACTCCAAAGTTCTCTTTTGGGTCCCTGGATCAAAAGGTTTGGGAACCCCGGCCCGTATAGCCTACAGGCTTGAACGTTTATTTCCTGACTTAATCCAAGAGATTAGGTGGTGTAGAAATGCCAGCTTCCAAGTTTTATCCCTAATTTTAAAACATAGCAGGACGCCAATGCTTGTTCATATTTTATTGTATACATTTTCAACCATCATTTTCTCTGGTTCTGGGTCTATAAGATGATAATTTATTCAGATCTATTTGGATAGACCTGAGAGACTAAATTGGGGAGTGCCGGATGATGGGAGTGACTTGGTGAGGAGCATAGATCTTTCTTTTTCGAAGTTTGCAGACAAATGTGTAATATCTGGAGTATATCTAAAATGCTACCAAACAAACACACATCAAGGATGCTAACTCCTGAAGAGTGAAGAAGGTGGCAGATCAGGGCAGAAACAAAACCACTCAGAAATCATTTGCTAAAGTGCCTTATTTTGGGATCAAAAAGGCCACAGAGAGGTCGAGTAGGTCTATTTACCATGAATAATGCTAATTTTAATATGAACAAAAACACGCGTTGCCATCCCCGTCATTGTTACGCCTATATATAACTCTGCATTCTCCACTGGACCTCCATGTTGGCGCCAGCGGTGGTTGCTAGGAGATTTGTGACACAACCGCAAAGCCTCTCTTTCCCAGCCTGCATTGATGTTTTATGGGAAAGCCTCATTAAGCTCATAAAAGTCTGGCTCTATGATTTTATAATTATCACCGTTCATACAGAAGAAGTAGCTGTGTTCATTTACAGCCATGCGGTGTTGTTTGCGGAGCTCCTTGACACGGAGCTGGTCCATGGTGGAGGCCACGTCCTTGAAGGGCTGCACCAGGTCCTGAGAGTATCGCTGCACCAGAGGCTGGGGGATCCCTCAGCAGCCATGCTGGAGGACGGGACGGATGGAGAGAAGAGAGAAAGAGTGATATGTAACACAGGTGAATTGAACATTCTGCCATATACACACTCACCTATCCACAGTCCTGTATAATGATTGGACAAGCAAAACTGTCAACTCAAACACCTGAGCCAATCGGCTGCAGGCTTTTCAGCCCTGCACCCGCCCCCTTTTCTTGGTCTGGGAGGAGGAAATCACTGCCTCACTCTCTCACTCCATGGCACCACTCACACCTGCTGAGAGCAGACCCCACACCTTGATGCAAGCAGGCCACAAACCTTGACTCATGTTCACCTTGACTGACATCGGACATTTGGAACCTGAATATTGGAAACTGGATGCAACACTGCTTTTTACACCACATGGTGTCTGATCTGAGGAACTGATGTCCTGCTGCTGTTGTGGAGGAAACCGTGGATGCGAATACTGGATGGGCTTCATAGCTGGAGCTAATGGATGGCGAGCTAAACCAGAAGAACCTTGAACTCTGGGCAGGCCTCAAGCCTAACTCACTCCTACCATAGGCCCCATTCCCCTTGGGTGGTAGAACTTTACACACTAGTCTTTAATCATTTTTTCTCTCCCCTTCTCCCGCATTGCACTCTACAGGTCATATGGGTTGTGCAATTATTGTCATAACAATTGTCAAACTTAAAGCACTTTAGTCACAATAGTCACTTTACAGTGTGAACTGAATTGAAGGCTTTATGGGATTGTGCAATTGCATAGTATTTATGACGGGGAAGAAGATGGGAATGAAATGAATAGAAATGTGATTATTTGACTCTATGAATTGATTTGAACATTGATGGACTGAACGGAAATCACCACTAGTAGTGCTACTTTACAGAAGGTGTAAACCCACTCTTTTTGTTATCTAAAAGGCCTCTTTATATTTACTTTATTTGTTATTTTTCTTGATTTATTTCAAGTGTTTTTTGTTATGCATTTTCATTTTGTTGATCTAATACAAACCGGTTCTTGCAGTTCTGTGTCGGTGTGCTCATTACTCTTCCACCAGCTCCATAGTCAAACCTGGAACTAGTCCATACTCTACTGTATACTTGATTATATATGTCTCCTATTTACACTTATTCCAGCATAAGTGTGATGTATTTGATGATGTAGTCCTTGGTAATATTCCCCGGGGTGCCACCGGAGGGCGATGGTGGGTTTGACATGGTGTTGTATGCTTCCGGTTCCTGTCTGTCCAGTGTGGAATAAAGTAAATATCGAACAGCAGTGAAATTCTCTCTCTCTCTCTATCCTGTTATTATACAGTAAATAAGTACAGCAAGCTAAAGCTTGTGAACATTACAATTGGCGACGAGTACGGTACACCTGGCGTGCACTACGGCGCGGGAGTGACGAAGAATCCGCGTTCGTTGTTGTGGATTGCTTTAGTTAGCTAGCTTAGCTGATAACGTGTAGGCTAGGCTAGAGGCAGTGCCGTGTCTGTAACGTTAAGTGACAAGACGACATGGCGGGGATCATCGGTCATATCGATGGCTTTGATGAGTCGACGGAGCAGTGGTCAACATATGTGGAGAGGTTTGAACTTTTCGTGCTGGCAAATACAATTGACGATAAGAAGAAGCCGCCAGTTTTCCTGAGTGTGATCGGGCCGGCAACATATGGACTGCTACGCAGCTTGATTGCTCCAGACAAGCCCGGAGACAAGAGTTATGCTGAAGTAGTGGGAGTGTTAAAAGCCCATTTCTCCCCGAAGCCCATTGTAATTGCAGAAAGATATCGCTTTCACAAAAGAAACCAAGCGGAGGGGGAGACATTAGCACAATATATTGCAGATCTAAAAAGACTGTCGGAGCACTGTGAGTTTGGGGCTTATCTACAAGAGGCTCTGAGGGACAGGTTTGTCTGTGGCCTCAACAGCGAGTCCATTCAGAAGAGGCTGTTAACAGAGACTGCCCTCACCTACCAGAAAGCAGTGGAGATAGCCGTTTCCATGGAGACGGTGACAAGGGAGTCCCAGCAGCTCAGCAGCTCCCTGAAGGTGAACGCCATGTCTTTCCCAGCTACGCCGGGGAGGAGATGCAACCGGTGTGGCAGGACAAATCACACTGACAGTGACTGTTTCTATAAAGACCAACTCTGCCACCGCTGCGGTAAGAAGGGCCACATTTCACGCACATGCCGAGAAAGCAAGCAGGAAAACAAAGCAGGAAATGCAACGTGGGAGAGAAAGGATAATGCAGGGAGTTCAAGATGGGAGAAAAGAGGAAAGAAATGGAATGAATGCTCTAAGAGACAGGTCAATAAGCTGGATACCAGTGCCAAGCAAAATGACACTGATACGGATTCAGATGAGGAATTTAGCCTGCACATGGTACAATTAGCTTATAACGGCGCACAGAGCGAAAATGTCATTCAGCAGGACAATCCAGCCTATTCAGTAATCTGGGTCAGTCCTAAAGTAGAGGGATTAACAACAGAGATGGAGTTAGACACTGGTGCAGCAGTCTCCCTCATTTCAGAAAATCTGTACAACTCAAATTTCAAGCATATTCCCCTGCGCCAAACCCACATCCTGCTGAAAACCTATACAGGTGAAATGATTCCCCCAGTGGGGGTTATGAAAGTTAGAGTGAAGCTAAATAAACAGAGCGCTCGACTCCCGCTCTATGTGGTGAAAGGTGATGCACCACCACTGTTTGGTCGTGAGTGGCTGAGAAAAGTGAGGCCAGACTGGAGAGCGATAAAAAAGATACATCACATGCAGACAGACACGTTGGAAACAGTGCTGGGCAGGCATGCTGATGTATTCAAAGATGAACTGGGGACACTGAAGGGTTTTGAAGTTTCCCTAGCACTCAAACCAGAACATCAGCCCAAGTTTTGTCAGGCTCGTGTAGTTCCGTATGCTATCAGGCCTAAGGTGGAGGAGGAGCTAGAGCGCCTGCAAAAATTAGGTGTAATTTCCCCAGTTAAATTCAGTGAATGGGCCACCCCCATAGTGCCGATCATAAAGAAAAAAGGGGGGGTACGCATTTGTGGGGATTTTAAAGTTACAGTCAACCCTGCCCTCCGCGCTGAACAATATCCGATTCCTCGGATCGAAGATATGTTTGCTTCCCTAGCAGGGGGGCAGCGTTTCAGAAAACTCGATCTCGCACAAGCATACCTACAGGTACCAGTTCAGGAGGGCTCACGGGGTTATCTCACCATCACGACACACAAGGGAATGTTCCGCTACAACCGGCTGCCCTTTGGAATAACGTCAGCGCCCTCTATCTTCCAAAGAGTCATGGATCAAGTTCTTCAGGGGCTCCCCAATGTGCACTGTTTTCTGGATGACATCCTAGTGACAGGACGTGACGACGCTGAGCACCTGAGAAATCTGGAAACGGTGCTGAGCCGCCTGGAGAACTGTGGCCTCAGAGTGCAGAAAAAAAAATGTGAGTTTTTCAAGGGCTCACTGGAATACCTGGGGCATATCATCGACGCCACGGGCCTTCACAAATCCCCAGAGAAACTCAGGGCCGTTGCAGAGGCCCCGGCACCAGTGAATGTAAGCCAGCTCCGCTCCTTTTTGGGGCTGATAAATTACTATGCCAGATTCGTCCCAGACATGGCAACGATGCTCAGCCCCCTGCATGCATTGCTTCACATGGAGACAGAGTGGGGATGGTCCCCAGAATGTGAAAAGGCATTTTGCATGACAAAAGAACAGCTGCTCTCAGAAAGAGTGTTGACTCATTATGACCCCAAGCTGCCGATCATTCTGGCATGTGATGCCTCGCCCTACGGAGTGGGCGCGGTGATTTCACATATGATGCCGGGTGGGCAGGAGAAACCCATAGCATTCGCCTCCAGGACATTGAGCAAAGCAGAGCAAAATTATGCTCAAATTGAGAGGGAAGCCTTGGGAATCATATTCGGCGTGCGCAAATTTTTTGCGTATCTGTATGGGCGCCATTTCACCCTGCTCACAGACCACCGGCCGCTAACAACGATTCTGAGCCCTAGTAAGGCTATCCCGTCCATGGCAGCGGCAAGGCTTCAGCGGTGGGCACTTATCTTAGCTGCTCACAACTACACCATTCAGTACAGGAGTGCAGCTGAACATGGAAATGCGGATGGCCTTTCACGCCTGCCACTGCAAGTGGAGCACAAGGACAAACTGGGCTCAGTGGAGACGGTGATGATACATCACCTGGAGGCCCTGCCCGTGTGCAGCTCGGACATTCGCAAAGAAACTAGATATGACCCGGTTCTCTCTCGAGTGATGGACATGGTCATGTCAGGACAGTTTCCTGTGGTAAGGGGGCGGGACGAGGCCCTGACGCCTTATTGCTTGAGGCGAGATGAGCTCACTGTGGTTCAAGGATGCCTACTGTGGGGCAGCCGAGTGATTGTACCCCCAAAATTGAGACCACAACTACTGAAAGAGCTGCATGTGGGCCACCCGGGAGTGGTTAAAATGAAGGCGGTGGCTCGCAGCTACATCTGGTGGCCGGGGATTGATGCTCAGATTGAACAGCAGGCCAAAGTGTGTCAATCTTGTCAGCGAAATCAGAAGTCTCCCGGCCTCTCCCCGCTGCACTCATGGCCGTGGCCAGGGGCGCCATGGCAGAGAATACATGTGGATTTCGCCGGGCCGGTGGAAGGCCATATGTTTCTTGTGGTGGTGGATGCACACTCCAAGTGGCCTGAAGTGCAAATGATGGACTCCACCACAAGCTCCAAGACGATTCAGGCTTTGAGAAGTCTGTTCGGCCGTCATGGCCTGCCTGAAGTGCTGGTCAGTGACAATGGTCCGCAATTCACCGCAAGTGATTTTGTGGCGTTTCTCAAGGCGAATGGAGTGAAACACATGCGCTCTGCTCCTTTTCATCCAGCTACAAACGGGCAGGCGGAACGTTTTGTGCAGACACTGAAGCGGTCATTGAAGGCTTCCAGGGGGCAGGCCGCACTGCAGCATCGTCTAGATTCGTTCCTGCTCAGCTATAGAAATGCTCCCAATGCGACAACTAATGAGTCTCCGGCCATGCTTTTCCTCCGCCGTCGGCTCCGCTCCCGCTTCGACCTCCTCAGACCGAGTGTGGCGGCGGTGGTGGATCAGGCGCAGGCGGCCCAGCAGAGTCACAGGGCCCCGCTCACCAAGGAAAGGGGCTTTGTGCCTGGGGACTCTGTTCTGGTCCGTGATTATCGGCGGGGGGAGGAGAAGTGGAGGCCGGGTGTGGTGGTGTCTCAGGTCGGGCCAGTGTCCTACATGGTGGATGTGGGCTCAGCACACTGGAAACGCCACACTGAGCAGATGCGTGCCTGTGACCCGCAAATGCTCACGCCTAGACAGCCACCACAACCGACCCTACTGGATCAGACAGCTACAGTTCCCTGGAACGATTCTGTGACTGTTCACCCAGCGGGTGGGCAAGAGATCCCCCCGAATGGTTCCCCAGTCCCTTCAAGATTTAGCCCACTTTCCCCTAAAACTCGCCCAGTTCCCCCAAAGGGTCACCCAGTCCCACAAATGGAGACAGCCAACTCAGTGCCACCTGATGTCTCAGTTGAGACTGGTACTCCTCCAGAGACTGTGAGAAGGTACCCCTCACGGGTCATCAAACCCCCCGATCGCCTTAGTCTGTAAAGGACTTTTGTTGTAGGGCTTTGCCACACCAGTTTAGTTACGGGTGGAGGGGTTTTTGCAGCCTTTAAATGTAGGCATAACTTTAACGTTTAGAAACATTCAGTTATGGTTTCATAATGCCTGGACAGTTTTTGTGTTTGAAGTATTGACTTACTATTTACTATGCAAATGTTATGTTGCTGTGTTGTTCGGTTTGATAAGGTTTTACTAACATTCGCCTAGGTTTCCAGGGGGACTGCATGCTAAATAAGTGGGGAGGAGTTGTGATGTATTTGATGATGTAGTCCTTGGTAATATTCCCCGGGGTGCCACCGGAGGGCGATGGTGGGTTTGACATGGTGTTGTATGCTTCCGGTTCCTGTCTGTCCAGTGTGGAATAAAGTAAATATCGAACAGCAGTGAAATTCTCTCTCTCTCTCTATCCTGTTATTATACAGTAAATAAGTACAGCAAGCTAAAGCTTGTGAACATTACAATAAGTGCTACAGATACATTGGACATGACTACACAGAAAGACCAGTACAGTTGCATAAAATAAAACTAGTAAAAAAACTGGATATATCCACATTAAGGGAGATTGAGATCAAATGTCACAATATCAACACTGACTTTACCCATCCAAGACTATGAAGCCACAGACGATAACACAAAATGGATTCAAGACCCCCATTTAATATGGTCACAGAGTTAGTGGAGTCTGAATGAGGACCGCATGTTCCCGGCAACATGGATTGGGTTGATGTAAAGGAGCGTTTTGACTTTATATGCTCATTGTGGACAATATGAGGATGGAGAAGCTCTGATCTGGTTGTTTATGGGTGAATGAAGCAGACTAACGATGTCACATCACAGGGCAGGAGGAGCTGTGCTGGCTGGCTAATAAGCACAATCTCAAAGGGAGCCAGGGAGATATGAAGACGGTCATTAAAATGTCTGATTTAAGTGTAGGAGGTAGAATGAGAGGAAGGAAGAACGAAAGAAAGAAAGACCACATGTGCAACAAGTCAAAACATGATTAAAGACCTTGTGAGCAGTAAGAAGGAAAACGCTTGGCAGAAAACCCATGAACTAACTTTCTTTCTTTCTCTCTCCACTTCCCTTCCTCTCATTCTCTCTCTCTCTAGACACCTGGAGCGGAGGCGGCTCTCCAGCAAAGCCCGGTCAGGTCGGCCAAACTGGACCGGAGGTGCGAGGGATGATGGAGGAGAGGAGAGGAGGGAGGGAGAGCTGGCCATACAGCCCGGCAGCATCCTGTCTGAAGTAGTGTACACACTGCCAGGTCAGCAGGGCTCACAGGCAGCCAGCAGCCACACAGGTTCGATCAGATCTTTAGCGGTCGTCTATTTGACCTTTGGCAGTATCGACAAATTGGAGTAGTGTGATGATTGCATTCATATTATTGGGTAAATGTTGCTACAGCGCGCAGTGTGCCGGTGGTGTCTGTGCCACTCCACTTCTGACTAATAGGAATCCAGCAGAGCTGTGGTCTTGCACACTGTTTCACACCTCATCCCCTGATGCCTCTGTGTGTGTGCGCGTGTGCGTGCGCGCGTGCACGTGTGTTTATCCTGGCAGCATCAGGGGGCACCACCATGTTAAAGGGGCTCAGCCTGGGGTCTGGCGAGTGGCAGAGTATTTTATAGTGTTCAAACAAACTGGCATAAGCCAGCAGCGAGCACACTCACCGGTGTTTTCAAAGTTTCGGTGCACGGCACAGGAGGTACTTAGTAGGAGAAAGAGCCAGCACACAAAAATGTCCTTTCGTTGAGTTTATTCCAGCACACCAGGTACAGCACACGGACGTTTCAGCCTAACGGCCTTCTTCACGCTGAAGACCTGGTGTGCTGGAATAAATTCAACGAAAGGACATTTTTGTGTGCTGGCTCTCTATCTCCTACTGAGTATTTTATAGGCCCGTCTGCCTTCAGTGACATTCAGCCCGTAAACTTAACAGTCTGAACCGCATCACAGTAATACTCAGCCCGCCGCTATCCCCCCTCATAGGCAGCTTCTTTATTATTTCATGCGCGCGCACACACACACACACACACACACACACACACACACACACCTACCTCAGCATCCTGGGACCGAGCGATGCAGGGTGAACCACATCCAACATTAATCTGGATGGATGGCCATGGGGCTAAAATAAATGTTGATGTGAAATTACATTAAATTATATGATTTTATGACACTTTACATTCAAAACCTTATGTGTATGTATGTGTCACTTACATTGCACCCCTGTCAGTTATGTATGCCCTATGTATGCACTAATTTTTCTATTTCTTCCTTTTAAACCTTTTTGTACCTCACCTGTCGAGGGACTATGGATGGAAATTAGCTAAGGCTATAATCCGGCACATTTACATGCAAATGTTCATTAATGTTGCACTGTCCCTGAAATAAATAAATAAATAAATAAAATAAAATAAATAAAATCTAAAATAGGTCTTAGATTAAAGGAGAACTTACCTCCAAAACACTTTTTTTCAGCTTTTAACCAATATATATGACTTTGGGGGTGATGTGTGAAGAATTCTGGTCAGAATTTCCACATTTGACACCAAACTGTTGCCATTTTACCATTTGTATCATTTTTCAGCAGCATAACTGGCATAAGCGCCCTCTAAGGGTCAAACACTGCTTTTTTTTCTCAAATGAATGGGAGATTAGGGGCACACTGACGTCACAGTGCCCCCAAAGACTATGGGATTTCAAGATAATTACTCCCCTACCCCCCCTCTACCCTTTCGGCTCCTCAGAACTCCAAGCCTATTCTTATTGAAGTTTGCTCTTAAAATACTGAACCAAACGTCGTCAAAGTTGGCACATGTCTTAATTATAGTTAGTTTCCCGCTGAATGTGTCACTACTTTATTAATATCTTACCTGGATAAGCTCGAATGATGATGTATATATTATCAGTCCGAGTTGGAAGCAGCTGTCTCCAGCCCAGGCATGCGGGAGAGAGTCGTACTGTAAACCTCATGCACTAGCTCCAAGCTCCGCGGGCGCGCGCAGCAGAGCAGAGCTCTCTGTGCTCTGAGAGCAGAGAGAGCAGTCTGATATTTCCGCAAACAAATATGGTCGCAGTTTAGCGCACATGTAAAATATAACGCTATACTACGACGTGACAACGTGACAAAGCTTCTCTAAACACATCGGCTACTATCATATTTCCCTGCATCCCTCCTACTGAGATTATATCGGTAATGATTTTGGACAGACTGAATGCGCGGAGGAGGAGGAGGAGAGATCTGCAGCTGTGCCCTGAGTAGCCCTGAGAGACACTCGCCTCGCTCCGACTACTGTGCCTGTCTGTGAAAAGCGTCCTGTCCAGTCGCACCTTCGCAAACAGATGCGGGATTCAAGATTCAAGATTCAAGATTCAAGTTTATTATTTGTCCCCGAAGGGCAATTTGTGTGCAGCAGACATAAAAAGCATAGCGAATACATGAAAAAAACAAAACATGAACAAATTAAAACAAACATGGAGCATGGCAGCAGTTTTCCAGCAGAAAAAGGATCAAGTAAACACAGGATAAAAGTAAAATAAAAACAAAATAAAAACACACCTCAAGGGATCTGTACGATGTACTTAAAAGTAGTAAAGACACGTACATGAACTTAAAAGTAATAAGAGTCCAGGACTATTTGAGCTCACATAAATAGGTAGGTAAAAAATAAATAAAGATATATCTCGAATATAAAATATATAAAGAATATTTATAGCAGCAATACCTACCTAAGAAGAGAGACAAGGAGAGAGAGTGCATCATCTCCTCCGCCCAGCAGCGTTTAAGCTGCACGAGAGACAGAGAGAAGAGAGCGAGACAGAGAGAGAGAGAGAGAGAGAGAGACAAGGAGAGAGAGTGCATCATCTCCTCCGCCCAGCAGCGTTTAAGCTGCACGAGAGACAGAGAAAAGAGAGCGAGACAGAGAGAGAGAGAGAGAGAGAGAGAGAGAGAGTGCACTATCTCCTCCTCTCAGCAGCATTTAAAGCTGTGATGGAAACAGGAACGAAAGACAGTTTATATCTGTTTCTCGTAGCCCTCGGAACCTTTAGCCGAAGGCCCGAAGGGAGCAGCACATACTCTGGACAGAGAGGATGAGTATCGTCCATGCGAATGGACATGGCCTTTTTAAGCACCTGTTTGTTAAAAATGTGGTCCAGGCTACTAAAATTTACTCCGGCTATTTTTGATGCCGCTCTCACGATCCTCCCGAGAGAGTTCCTCCCTTGAATACCAAGGTTTCCATACCAACAGATAATAGAGAATGAGATTACAGACTCGATATAGGCACAATAAAATAGTTTCATCAGAGTCCTGTCAACCTGGAATCTAGCAAGCTTCCTTAGGCAGAAGAGACATTGGCATTGGCGACTGGATGTCTGCCCACCACCTCAAGCTCAACCTTGGTAAGACCGAGCTACTCTTCCTCCCAGGAAAAGACTGCCCTCTTGCAGATCTCTCCATCTCCATTGACAACACCACTGTACTCCCCTCCCAAACAGCCAAGAACCTCGGGGTGATCCTTGACAACCAGCTGTCTTGCTCTGCCAACATAGCTGCTACAGCGCGCTCCTGTAGGTTCTCTCTCTACAACATCCGCAAAATCCGTCCCTTTCTCACAAGAGAAGCGACTCAACTCCTGGTCCAGTCTCTTGTCTCCTCCCGCCTGGACTACTGCAACGTGCTTCTGGCCGGCCTACCTGCCACCGACATCCGACCGCTCCAGCTCATTCAGAACGCTGCAGCCCGTCTGATATTCAACCAACCCAAATTCTCTCACGTCACTCCCCTCTTCCAGGAGCTCCACTGGCTTCCCATCTCGGCCCGCATCAAATTCAAGACACTGGTACTGGCCTACAGGGCAGTTCACCAGACAGCTCCCCGGTACCTGCAATCCATGGTCAGGTTCCAAACCTCTCACCGCTCCCTTCGCTCCTCCACCAGTGCAGGTCGCCTCGCCCCTCCTTCGCTACGGGGGCTCAAAAGTCGCTCATCCCGATCTCGACTCTTCTCGTCCCTGGCACCTCAATGGTGGAACGAGCTTCCACCTTCGGTCAGGACTGCTGAATCACTGCCGATCTTTCGGAAAAGACTAAAGACACACCTTTTCAGGCTCCATCTGGGCCCTTCTTGATCTAACCTCGTCTCTCTCTTTCCTTATATAAAAAAAAAAAAAAAAAAAAAAAAAAAACCCTAACCAACCTTGTACCACTAACCTAAACTTGTACCACTGTTCCTTCAGAAGCTGTAGTTGTCATAGACTGTGCTCCATAGTTGATTGTTCTATTGCAGACAGAAAAATGTGTTATTGTAAGTCGCTTTGGATAAAAGCGTCTGCCAAATGACGTAATGTAATGTAATGTAATGTAAAGAGACGTTGTTGACCTTTTTTGCACAGCATTTCACAGTTTAGATCGAACTTCAACTTGCTGTCAAAAATAGTGCCAAGATATTTATAATTGGTCACCAAGTCTACTGGTTGCCCATGGACAACACTGTTCTGGGGAACTGGGGAGGATCGTCTAAAATCAACACAGATCTCTTTAGTCTTTGAGACGTTAAGTTGGAGGAAGGCTTCTTCACACCAGGACAGAAAATCATTTAAAACCTGGCCATGACCGACCTCATCCCCATCAAGCAGGCTGACAATAATAGAATCATCAGCGTACTTGATGATGAATCTGTCGGCATGACGGCTAAAACAGTCATTTGTATACAGAATATACAAGAAGGCAGACAAAACACACCCTTGTGGTGAGCCGGTCGAGGATGTTAAGAAGCTGGACAGAGTTCCGTTTACTCTCACTTGTTGTGATCTGTTTGTAAGGAAGTCCAAGATCCATCCAACAAGACCTGCGTCTAAGCAAAAAAGGCGTACAAGTTTCTCAACCAAAATGTGAGGCTGGATCGTGTTGAACGCTGAAGAAAAATCCACAAAAAGCAGCCTGGCGTGGTTCCCACTGCCTTCTAAGTGCTTACAGACAAGGTTGAGTAGGGTAGCTGTGGCGTCTTGTACACCTCTCTGTGCTCTATACGCAAACTGAAAGGGGTCGAGCATGTGCTCAGTTTTTGCTAGGAGCTCTGCTTTAACTAGCTTTTCAAATTGCTTCATAACCAGAGAGGTTAAAGCAACAGGCCGGAAGTCGTTCAAGCTTTTGGGACTGTTTATTTTAGCCACGGGCACCACTATGGATTGTTTCCATAGGGATGGCACCTTCTGCTGAGAGAGAGACAAATTAAAAATGAAACTAAAAATAGGACCAAGCTGGTCAGCACATGTTTTTAGTAGGCGACCGCTAAGTCCATCGGGGCCAGGACTTTTCCTGGGCTTGCACTTTTTAAAGCCACAGATTACATCGTGTTCATCAAAAAAAGGATTCAACGGTGGAGCCAGCTGGAGATTGTTTCTGATCTCGGAGTGCTTGTTGTTAAAATCATGAACATCAAATCGAACATAAAAATCATTAAGGCATTGAGCCAGCTCAGCGTCTGAATTGTATTCCTTGAGCTGAACTTTTTTTCTACCTGATTCTTTGGTCCCCGTGATTGTTTTCAAGCTGTCCCAGGCAGAGCCTAGATTATTCATTCTGAGCTGAGACTCAATTTTATCTTTGTATTTCAGCTTACAGGACCTAATTTCACGTTTAATTTCTTTCTGTAAATTATATAGATCTAGCCTATTCCCTTCTCTAAAGATTTTTTTCTTCATATACAGAAGCTTTTTAAGAGACTTTGAGACCCACGGCTTACCATTGGGATAGGCTTTCACTAATTTGTCAGGAATAATACAATTTTCACAATAAGAAACCCAACTGCTCACAACATCAGTCAGCTCGTTTATGTCATCGGAGGAATCTTTAAACATGTCCCAGTCGGTCGCATCCAGACAGCCCTGCAGAGTGAGACAGGCGTCTTCATTCCAGTCTCTCACACGAAAGCTCTGTACTGCACCTCGCTTTAGTACAGTGCGATATTCCCTCAATCCTGTACCCAATCTCAGACTGTATTCTCTAAATCGCACACCAGCTATTTTTGTCTGTGTTTGTTTGTTGCTCCGTGAGGTTAGAGCGCCCCATGCATGCAGCAGGCTGTTTCGCCAGCCGGGGTCTGGCAGGAGGGAGGAGGTGCAGGCAGCCTGCACTGCGCTGAGAGGAAAACTTTTGCACAACTTTTAACAAGAATCACGAAAAGCCCCCAAACTAAAATGAAAAAGGGACTATATGGCAACTTGGACGAGGGAATGACGTAGAGAAATCTCGCATTGTGTTACCCCAGAACGGGGGGTTTGTTGTATTGTGCGGTGTGCTGCTGTAACGAGCCCACGTCACTTTGCTCTCGTAACGTAGTTTAACACACTGCCATAGAGATACATGCAGAAAAATAATTAAATTTCTAGTTCGCCACTGAATTACCAAATTGATATAACTATCAACCATTTTGAGCAAAGCTCTTTCCAAACAGGCCACCAGCGTTGGCTAGTTGTTGATATTTATAAAGATATGGCCCCTCTCAAATAAATTATTTTTGAGGCAGTAGGCAAACTGTAATGGCGTCGATTTCCGAAAAAGAATCTTGACTTCAACACAGCCAAAGAGTCCAGTATAGACAAGAGCATATGTCATTTCTTGGTTTTTTCCATAGGTATTTTCAAATCACTGTTCTAATACATATCTAGGGGGTAAGTCCTCCTTTAAGCAGTAAACGCACATCTCACCTTTAAGAACAGGGTTTCCACGCTTCTGTGTGTTTTGTAGAGTCGTGCCACGCCCTCTTCATTGGCCACTGAAAGGACATTCTGAAGGCCCTTTGCTACAGACAGAGGAGAGGGAGTCAGTCAGTCAGACAGAACAACCCCCTGGCCTGATACTATATGATAATCTGCTCATGATCAGCTATATATGCCATATATGCCATAAAGCCAAATGATCTCTCCCAACTCAGACATTTAGAAGCATGTCTGTTAGATATAAAAAACTGGATGGGTTCAAATTTTTTGTTATTAACTCATTGAGTGCCAGCCACTTTTGGAGAACGGACGCTCCCAGTGCCAGAGTTTCAGAGCATTTTCAGTGATTTCTCGAGGCCCACAGAATATTGTGTGATATTACTATGTAAACACCGAACACGCACAAAGAACGACGAGACTCTATTGTATCAGCAGCAAAAAAAAGTTTATTGATATCTTTTTCCGTTCTTTAGTTATCAGCCGGAGAAGATAGGTCAAAAACAGCAAAAACACGCGTTTCCATCTAGAAGCTGAGATATTGAACCTTTTGTGAAATTAAGCATTTCAAGCAAATCACTGACTCTGAAACTAATATTTTCTGACCTGAAACATCTGAACAGTAATTTCCTTCAATATAACAGCACCCCCACCCCCCTCTACTGCAAACTCCTCCTCCGTGGGTGTGTCTCTGGTGGCTTTGCTCGCTCTGCTGCTTGTCAGGCGAGTCTCTGCTGCTGCTGTTCGGATGGCCACCGCTCGTCGGGGGAGTCTGGATCGGGCTCGCCTCGCTCGTTTCTGGGGTTTCGGTTGTGAGCTGGGATGAAGCTGCGTCCGATTCTGGGCTTTCTGGGCTTTCTGCTGCGCGTTTCAAAGTGTGCTGCACCCAGAGTCTATTTTCGGAGCCCCCCACCGTTGTGCGCCGGGCTCCCAGCGCGACAGCGAAAAGCATGAGAATGGTTTCATCACGGCTTTTTCTGCTGTTTTTACTCAACTTCCTCTAATCTGGAGAGCACTGTCGCCACCTAATGGGTCGGTAAAATAGGTTATACACATTCAACATGCCCCAAAATTTTACAGGAGATGGATCTGGCTTTGATCCACGTCCCACCGTCAAAAAACGCAATTGACGAACATACTCGTCCTTGGCACTCTACGTTACTAAACGAAATGACGAACATACTCGTCCTTGGCACTCAATGAGTTAAATGCTTCTAAAACAGAGTTATTAGTTATTAGATCTACTAAACATGAGAAATTGTTCCAGAATTTTTGTGTAAATATTGATGGCTGTATTGTCCCTGAAAGTCCTACTGTTAAAAACCTCGGAGTGATTTTTGATTCTAATTTATCGTTCCAGTCTCATATAGCAGCTATTACCAAGACATCATTTTTTCATCTTCGTAATGTTGCCAAAATCCACTCTATTTTATCTCTGCGCGACGCCGAAACTGTAATTCATGCATTAGTTTCCTCTAGACTTGATTACTGTAATGTCTTCTCTCTGGCCTCCCTAGTTGTGCTACGAGAAGTCTTCAGCTGGTACAGAATGCTGCAGCTAGAATATTGACTAAGACTAGAAAATGTAATCATATCACTCCCATTCTGGCCTCGCTTCACTGGTTACCAGTATATGCTAGAGCTGATGTTAAGGTTCTTCTTTTAACATATAAGGCTGGCTGTGCACCACCGTATTTATTAGAACTTACACTTCATTGATTGATCTGATGAATAGTTTGATGTATGTATAGTTTGATGTATAGTTACCAGAGGAGAAAGCTCATCCGAATGGAGGCACTGTGTCACCCAGGTTTCAGGAGATGTGCTCGTCCTGCCGGGCAGTGGTACCCCCTCCAGCAGAGAGGTCAGAGAGTATCTGGAGCAGGGATCTGAGGTCGAAGGGAGCAGAAGATGAATTCATGCTCATCTAATGTTGGATAAGCAGCAGCAACATTCATCACCGCACAGCATAGCTATAAGCATGCATTCATCCCCATGTTTCTGAGATGACAGGTGGCTCTCTAGGTTAGACAATGGTTAGATAGCAAGCTACAATCTGCAATGTTGTACACATGCATTTGGGTTTCTCGGAAAATAGGACCATCCGAGGAGCACCTGAATGCAACTAGGGATGTCGATGGTTAACCGTTAACCGTTTAACCGCCGACAACGTCATTGGTCGGTTAAGCATGTCGGTCAAACGGTTAATTTGCATATTAAATTGGCATACAACGTGTTGCCAATATGGTGTTTTTTTCCTCCTTCGCGGTAAGCAACAATGTTAACGTAGCCTAAGTAGTTACTGTAGCCGCATTATATAGGAATTGAAAGCTCCTGCCACTGCCAGAACAACATTCATTTAGAGAAAGGCTTTTCCAAATGCAAAAACTGCCCCTCTCACTGTCCGCCTCTCCCCCCGCGTGCGAGATGTGCTCTGTGATAAACTCAGCTCCACACATGCGCCACACCCCTGCCTCCCCTCTGCTTTGACCAGACGGGAGAAGACGCCCTGCCCTGTGCAGCCTACAGCGAGCCTGTCAGTCATGCTCCTTCTGTGTTCCAGCCGCTGTCATGAAACCATGAGGTTACTTTCAATGACGTGTTTCAAAACAAGCTGCGTCTTCCACATCGATTCACTGAGGAATCCACACTTTTACCGTAAATTGAGTTCTCCCCGGGTCTGTCTGTCTCTCAGGTGTAATAATCCCACAACGATTACAGCAAGAGTGAGAATGCTCTTCTAAACACATCGGCTATTAATATATAATTATTTCTCTGCATCTCATATTAGATCGGTAAAAAGTTTGGACAGACTGCTTTATTTCATTTGTTCATCCTCCCGAGTCCCGCAATGCTGACAGCTGTCAGTGTGCGGACTTGCTGCACTCGTCATGACGTGCAGCCGGACACACAGAGAGCATAATAGCCACCTACAGCCCTCGTCGCAGATAAAGAGAGAGAGGGAGAAGGGTGGAGAGAGAAGCAAACTATTTTTTGCAGATCTCAAAAGCAGGTAAACCACTGTTGAATTAGTGAGAATGTCAGAAGGAGGAGAGAGCAATAAGCGCTTCGTCAGTGCGCCCTGCAGCGTGGAGGCTTGGGGCAGTGTCGATGTGCTCTTCAAAGTGGAAATTCGTTCAATTAGCGACACGTTTCGTTCTGAGCTTTTAAAATTAGTTTCTGCTGGTTTTATTAGACTATTTCTGACACCTGCAGTAAGATAATTCATTTGAGAATTGTGAGCGTGAGTATGGGGTTTTTCATCCGTATTTCCCCCTTCTGCAATGCGTGCAGCTCCTATCATAGCCTATCTCATAGCCTATCGGAGGAATGTTTTTGTTTAGTGTGCTGGAGGATTCAACTTGTCTTCTCGTTTTGTTAATGTGTTTTTTTCTGCTTGTAGATGTAAAAAATAAACGCTTTATAATGGGGGGGAAATCAAGCATTTGTTGTGGTAATAGTTTAATGTGGCACAGACAGTCAAATAGCGCATTTTAATCTTCTCGGTTAACCGACAATTGTCGGCTAATGAGGGTCGGTTGTCGGTCAAGAAAAATTATGATTTTCGACATCCCTAAATGCAACATTACTACCATTGACCATAACCCCCGAGCTCTCTGTGACCCTCTCTCACCTTGGATATTCAGAGTGATGTCCAGACTGCCGAGCAGCGCAGGCACCGACACAGAGCAGGCGTACGTCCCCTCATTTGAGATCTTGACGAGGGGCAGGGTGAAGGAGGCGTCCCCCCCCCCGGCCAGGCCCTTCAGCCTGACCCCGGTGCCCTGCGTCTGCCCCGACCGGCTGCTGTAGCTGAACAGCTTGGTCCTCTCCCCGCGATGCTGCCGGTACCACTCCACGTTGACGTTCGGCCCCCGGTGGTCGATGGCAAACTGGCACTGGAGCTTCTGTTGGGACTGTAGGCTCGCTCGCACCCATGGAGAAATGGTTTGTAGAACCATGGTGGCTGGAAAAGCACATGATGACACAGAAGCACACAGATACACTTTTAAACAAGGGTTATAACGGTTTGCCAATACATGTGTAACCCAGGTCACATAGATTGAGGCCCAGAAACATAACGACCATTCACAACAAGAGGATCCAGTCAGAAGACACACTGCAAACACAGACTGTCAGACTAAAACAGACTCAGACTATTAATGGCCTTGTCATCATATCATAACAATAAATCAATGACAATAAATTAAATTAAGATAAGAGATAATGGCAATATTTACAGTACATGTTAAATTATTACAGTATGCTATAGTAATCTTGAATTTATTGAAACACATCTTTGATCTGATAAGTCTAATATCTTCATAAATAAAACAATCCACTGCCTGATCGTTCTCAAACAATAGTAATGCCCAGAAATAAAACCTCTGTTGCTGATCGATAGTCAGTCAAAGCAGCAGCATTGACTGACCAATCAGACGACGTGTCATTACAACCTAAGGAGCAGCATTAACAGACCAATCACGCGACGTGTCATTGCATCTTAGTTCCGCCCCACAGACCAATCACGCGACGTGTCATTGCATCTTAGTTCCACCCCACAGACCAATCACGCGACGTGTCGTTTCATTTTAGTTCCGCCCCTTTTCCCTGTGAAAATCTCCGCAGATTAGCAGAACAGAAACACACAAGACAACAGAAGCGTCAAATGAGAAACTGTCAAGTCAAAAGACTGCACAACCTAGAATTTTAACTTAAAACAAGATCCAGAACTAGAACTAAACAGCCTAAAGATCTTGCTACGTCACCCAAGCTGCCAAAGGGTTGGGAGTTTGTCAGCAAATCTTTGGTGAGTTGCTAAACTTTAGCTCCATGTATGCTGGGTTAGCTATGCTACCTGAGCCATTACAAGCTAACTGCTAACGTTACCTATGCTGTTATCTGAGCCACTACAGGCTAATTGATAGCATTACCTGTAACTTTGCTGCTAATATTTAGACAGAACACAGCCGTTTCATGTCATTCAGGCAAATGGCAATAATGTTGCATTTTCCAATTATAGCTGTGTGTATTGCTGCACTCTGCCTGTGCTGAACAATTCCTGGTGGTTAAAGGAACACATGGATATTGAAGACACTTGGTGAGAAACAGCACTTTATTCAGATGTATTTTATTTTCATAAACATATTATTTTATTTTCATACTGAAAGATATTATTTTATGTTGTATAGCAAGTAGTCATGTTATTATTTTATTTTCATACTGAAAGATATTCTTTCATGCTGTATAACAGGAATGAATGGTTACTGTAAACACTGTTAGTTATAGTGTTTAAATGGTCCTGTTTGTATATCAAACAGGTCAGGTTTTTGAGGAGGTCTAGGACTACCAAGGATGGCGAGCCACTGAGCCAGAAGATTTGCATGTGCATGCGAAGATTGATTTTTTCCTTGGAGCCCACTCTACCTCGAGTCTCTTGGTCCTATCAGCGTGGTAGGACAGAACTTTGCACAACTCACATACACTCGTACTATACCTCGCGGTGTAGTTGGACTCTCGGTTGGACAAATCCACATTCCATTCACATGGGGTTTCATGGTGGGTTTACTGATTGGGATACAGTGTACTGTGACTACGTTTATTGTTTTCATATTTGATTATTTGATTGCACTGATTGTGAATGTACATTTGCATTTGTGACTAGAGGTCACCATCATAAGTACAGAAACTTACAGTACAGATACAGATACAGATACTTACCCAGGGTGCACCCGTAGGATTTAACCTAGGATTTAAAGGCACAGTGCCCTAAAAATTAAAAGGTTAATCTGAATTTGACATTTCACAGGTTTAAGAAAAAACTGAATTGTTTTGTGATTTCACCATTTCACATGGTGATATTAATAGCACTTTTTGAGCTCATTTTATTTCATTGTATGGTACCACTGTATTTCTTTGTCTGACATTTAATTTCTATTTTGTTCAATACAAGCCGGCAGTTTATAACAAGTCTCACATTCTTAATTGGTCTAACTAATTATCTTGATGCTCTCATAGCCGAACCTTACTGGTCTAATTTGAGCCTATCATCTTACTATAGTTGTCATAAGTGCTACACATGCATTGGGAGATGCAACAGTGATTTCCAAAGTTGAAAAAGTGACTTGTCCAATGATCGCCGAGGGGGACTAATGATTAGCCAATCAGCATCAATAAACAGATTAGCCAATCAGCACCAATAAACAGCGCAAAGGGTGGGACTAACGCTGTTGTCAAGCTGTCGGACCAAACAACAATGGTGACTGCGATAGACGCTGCTATCAAGGCTGATCTAAATCGATTAAAAGTACCAATTACAAACAGCAGTCTGCTTTGAAGACATTTATTCAAAGGGGAAATGTTTGTTTTGTTCTCCCAACTGGATTATATTCAGGCAGATATGTTGGTCTCTAGTGGGGAGAGTTGCAGCAGCACATGCTTCCTCCGACACATGTGTAGTCGTCAGCCGCTTGTTTTCACCTGACAGCGAGGAGTTTCACCAGCAGGACATAGCGCGTCGGAGGATCACCTTATTCCACCCAGTTCCCCTCCCCCCCAAACAGGCACCCAGACCGACCGTCTCTGTCCCCGATGACGGGCTGGCTGAGGTAGTCCTCCTGCACGAGGGTGTGCCTGAGGAAGCTTGTGAGGGTGAACAGGCCCTGGCTGTGTCTGAGCATGCAGGTGAACCACAGGTCGTAGTCCTGGGCCCCATGGCCCGGCCAGCACACCTGGATGCCCCTTGTGCTGAACCACCGCAGCTCACACTCCAGCTGCTCTTCATCCACCCCCTCCACATACCCCTGCAGGTCCACCTTAGACACTGCAGGAGAGTAGAATAGAATAGAATAGAGAAAGTTGAGTAAATACAGTTGTTTGAAGGAGAGATGTATCAATGTAAACTAAAAATGCAGTAGATAATCCAAAGCAAGTATTTAAATAAAAATACAACATTTTATTTCCTAATGATTTGAATTGTGTGGTTTTTATGCAAATAACCAATAGATGACAATAACAAAGTAAAAGGATAACATTTTGAATTTTGTACAGTTTACATTGACTTGAGGATGGGTGAAATTCTTTTTTCATACGGTTTCCGGGACAGTGGTGAAAAAAGTGAGTCTGGAACCTTGAATAAGGCTCTCACATTGTGTTACCCAAGCTTTTAACCAGCGCTGTTGTACTTTTGCATTTCTTTTGGTGAAAGTAATGCAAAAGTAATGTAATAAGTTTACTCTAATACACAGTGTAAAGAAACATTAATTTCAAATGAAAGTTACCATTACATTTTGAAAGTAACTTGCCCAACACATAATAGAATAGAATAGAATAGAATAGAATAGATCAGAGTTTTCAAAGTAGGATGCGGGCATCCCCAAGCAGTTTCAGGGGAGGCTCAGCGATTGGAAGTGAAAAGATATTAAATTAGTTATTACATTAATTATCAAACGGAGATCACATAGAATAGCTTAAATGTATGTGATTTGGTTAAAGATAGTTCAGAGATACCGTCATTTTGGGGGGAATTTTACTGTTTTTCCCTACATTTCCAGAGTCGGAAACAAATTAAATCTTGTTATGTATTTGGTGTAGTCTGATGAGTCTGACGTATAACACTAACAGCAATATCAGGCTGTATATGGGATAAAATTACATCATCATGAACATCCCATAGGCATCCAGGAATGGAGCGAGGGGGCGCCTTTTTCCCAAGCTTTGTCTGGGGGGGATCACACAGTCACAGACTTTGAAAAGCCCTGGAATAGATAGTTGTCAGTGTCTAGCTCAAAGCCATACCCATGAGCAGGAAGGTGGTGATGCAGGGGTTAACAGGAGGGTCTCCTCTGTGGCCAAACTGCAGCACAGCGTCTCTGTGGATGAACTGGGTCTCCATGTGGCCTTCCTGGTTCAAAAACACCCGCTCATCAAAGAACACAGGGCAGCCAGGACGTCTGAGACAGACACAGCTAGCAGTGCTAGCTAGCACGAGTAGACAAGGGTCTTTAAGATTAAACAACAACACATGCTTATTCATTGGTAGAAACCCGTTCCTGCTGCTTAACGGCCATACAGAACAGCTTCCATGACAGCCTGGACAACTTTCGCTTTAATTTCCTGAGGAACCAGACCGCGCAACCCGACTACAGCGAGGAGAACATGTTCCTACAGCCAAAGAACTTACCGCTACATACGAGGGATTGGATAAATATTGTTGTTCCATTGCAACATCAACACAGAAATCCGCCATTTTGTCCTGGAGGAGACACTTCTGATTGGCTGTCATGTTTCTCTGCTGTTGTCCCATTGGCCAAGCGGGTGTTTTTTCAGACCAAAATGGCGGCAGAGCTGTTTCCAAAAAAAGTAGTATATCTACTCTTGCCTTCAACACTCTTTGCTCCAGCTAAGTTGCGTTCAAGTGCTGCTGGGAATGTTCGAGACATGACCATCAAACCTGGAAAACAAGACGTTCTGCAACTTAACATTCTAAATGAACGATTTACATCGACAAAAATTCTTCCATTTTGCTTAATTTCAACAATATGGTTGTTGTTTTACATCCCTGGACTACACCACTTCAATCAATATTTGCAGTACGCCCAGAAAAGATGTGAATCCCCGAAGTTTAGAGTGTTCTCCCATTGAGTTATTGTTTAGAGAGGCCAGCGCTGCCGCAACTGACCACTGCGAGGCGCATTCGGTTTACAAAAATAGCCGGAGTGACTCTCTTTCCTTCCACGCTCTTTGCTACGGTGTCCGTAATAGCTCAATATCGACCACTGTGGAAAGATTGTTTGTGATGCGAGCTTCTGTCTAGCGCTAGGTTGTTAGCACTGCAGTCGACTCGACTATGCGTTATAGTTCAACGTTCTAGATAGCCGTTTTAAGAAATACGCGTCATTTAAACCTGTTCACCTGGCTGCATATTGTTTTATTTCGAGGTGGAAATGGCTGCGGCATAATTTGCTCACATGTGGTCGTATTGACCTATACACTTGTGCTAACGCTAGCTTGTTTAGCAAGCTTGTTTGTTTACTTGTTTACTAAGTGCCTTCCCCACTCTGGCTCCTCTGCACGGATTTCCATTGTAATTTCAGTTCAACTAACGTTAGGGAGTGCCGCACGTATAAGGTAAGGCGAAAAGGCTAATTATTATCTATTTGGAAAGCAGGGTCAAATAACCCTAGTCTCTAAACAGTAAAGTGTCACAATGCTTTTGAATTTAATTACAAATTAAGTAAGGCTCTGTTAACGTTAAGCCTCGGGGTTTTAGATACCCATTGAACCAAGAACAACCTTCCACCTAACGATAACTTTCCAAATCTCTCAAACAAGTCTGACACCATAAATTGGCTGCTGAGCCCAACATCAGCTATGTAGTAACGTTACTTTTACAGCAGAGGGCGTGTTGCCTCCTGGTAGCATGAGAAAGTAACAATTCAGTAACTAGTCACATACATTATTTACATACAGTTTTTACGATCAACTCAACAGGGTTGTTGTTCAGCATAGCTTTACCCACTGACAATCTTTTATTTACAGTTTTAAAAGATTTCCTCAATATGTTTCCCAGTTAGGCTTTGGTGTTGTTTTTTCCTCATTTTAGATGGTTATAATGCATTCCTAAATCCTCTTCCACTCCAGAATAGAATTATATTGTTCAATGTAACGTTACACAGCATGCTGCACTATGGCCCCTAACTAGATGTTCTAGAAATTTATGTACCAGTCCAGTCCACTAGCCCTCAATTAAGTTATAGATGGCTTTGAGCCGCTCTTGTTTTATATCTTCTTATTATTAAAGCCTTACCACAGCAGTACAACAGACCCTTTTGCACAGATTTCTACTTATTTCCCATACTCTGTTTTTGTAAATGTATCCCCTTTCATTTGCTTTTAATAGACACTATTATGTGTGGATCTATTTTTTTTTATATACATCAAATGCACAACCTGTTAATCTGCAGATGTGTATTTTTCTTGTATGCAGGTATTTTTAACCATGCTCTGACTTTTTTCTCTCTCAGTTTGAGGCTATTATGTTTTTAATAATACAACAAAATAGACAATATTTTTCCAGTTTTTTGTGTGGCTTTGGCTTTGAACCACCGACCGTAAATATGGATAGTGATTCTGGTAACATCCTGACCTTTGACCTTTGCCTCCAGATGTTTTTGGTGGGACTGACCGGCGGTATCGCCTCAGGGAAGAGCACAGTGTCTTCAATGCTGCGGGAGCTCGGATGCCCCATCATTGATGCTGATGTGGTGGCCAGGAAAGGTAGGCCACTCCCTCTCTCTATCTGTTAATTTCACCAGCTGGTTGACGATTAGCTGTGTGAGTGCATGAGATTGGGTCAGGTGGTGGGTGTTGGATCTCTGAGGTGGTAGAGCAGGAATCAAGAGCCTCAAAATGGTTGCTGTGAAAAGGGCCTATTCTGAGATGGAGCTAGAACATGTTTCCGTTGAAAGAGAATGAGCCAATAAGGTGAGGCAAGAACACGCTGCTCCATAAAGGTTTTGCTTGCCCCTGTGTTACTTCATGCACATTCACATTTGTGAATCTCAACAATACACTTTTTCCTTATCTGTGTACGCTTACCTGGTAACTGATTGTATTATTGAATGTAGTTCAGGTTTGACTGTATTTATATGCCATGGCCGCCCGACTCGGCACAACGCTGTATACTTTGCTATAGAAAAATTGAAAATAAAATATATAAAAAAATTTAAATGTCTCAAATTTTAGATAATAAAGATAAATAGATATACCAGACAGACAATAGAGATATTAGATGTATGTTTCATAGCTGATTTTGGGGAATGGATTGAAAGTACCTGCATTTAATTGTATCAGCCACACAGTAGAATTAAGACCCTATTTAAAATATGTCTTCACATACCACCTGTCAGCCTTTTGAAGCTGGATTCTGCCAGGTTGCACCGTCTTTTGGGGGCGAGGGGGAGGCATGTTAACTCGGCCCATCTACAGTGGCTATTCAGTTCTCAATTATAGCCCCGCAAAGCAGCAGTCAGCTCATCCTGGGCCATCTCTCCCGAGGAGTACGTGTTCGCCGCCCTCAACCGCTACATCGTCATGCTGTTCCTCCTGCTGCTGAGGCTCATTGGCCTCTGCCGCTGACCTCGAAAGCTTTGAAAAGTTTGTGAATTTGGGAGGGGGGATAAGGCCTTGAAAATAGAAAAGGAAATAGACATGGGTCATTGAAAGTGCTTGAATTTATATATTTTGTGCAAGTAGGCTATAGAAATTGCATTTCTTTTGTTTTTTTATCTCAAAGATTTTCATGTAAATAAATGTATGTTATGTCAGTATCTAATCTACATTATAACCATTTTCTGGAAATGAAAAGATTCAAATACAAGCAGAACATTGGAATTGGAAACAATATCCACTCATTTGAGGATATTCCAGAATAGCGTTCCGACACTAGTATGTGAACACAGATGTGAACAGCTAGGTTTAATGACAAATATGGAATATCACCCAAGGAAATACCACGGTTTAATGCCAACAGATAAACCATACAGATTTGTTGTAATTGTGAACACAAATAAGGGAGCGGACATGGTTTTCAAGTATAACACAATGTACAACTTTTATTCAAAGACAGGATTGAAAAATATAGGTCACTTGTATTCACTTCAGACAAGACAGGACACTACGTTAAAGTCTGAAATTTACCTAGATTTGCTATAAGAATTGACATTTCAGCTAGTCACCTGATGTCACTATTAATGGACAGTACAGTAGTAAAGATTTTGAAAATTTTGATTAATCAATCCAAGTCAGAAACAACATGTGCTGTGAGCCTTTTAGAATTCAAAAACCTTACTTCCAACAATTAACTAGCCTGCACTAACTACTGCACAGTAACGTGTACAAATATTGAATGTATAAATGTAATAATAAGTATGTCGGACTTTAAGATTGTGCCTTGCTTGTCAGCAAGCACAATAATAAAACAATCAAAAGCTTTGTCAGATGGCCTCTAGAGGGCGTCTTTGACTAAGAGATGCAGTTACATACATTGACTGTAAAGTTACATAGGCTATTGAAGTGCAAAATTAAAAAGTTGGTCAATATCGCTCCCTTATGTCACATCCTGTGTTACAGGATTTGTAAAGTCAAGTCAACTTTATTTATAGAGCACATTTACACCACTGGGCAGTGGGCACACCTGAATCCAAAATGTCTTCATATTGCACAACATGCGGCCCAACGTTTGCATTTGGTTGACACAAAATCATCTGTGAATGATCAATCGCGAGATTATGCCAATATATATATATATATAATATATAAATGAGTCCAGTAGTAGGGTCACTTTGGGCCTAGGGTGTTCATAGTGAAGTGAATATGAGCATCAGTGCAGACTTCGCTTTGTTTGCTGTAGTTGGTTGGGTCAACAAACCACACCGCAGGTCTGTTGTTACAGGCCTGAGACTCAGAACATCATGGCTGCCTGTGAACGCAGCCTGAAGCCCCACTCTGTAACACAGAACATCATGGCTGCCTGTGAACGCAGCCTGAAGCCCCACTCTGTAACACAGTGGAGTTCACTCTCCTCACTAACAGGGCTGGAAATGAGTGTAACCGAATGAATGTGAGTCCTCGTGAGTCCCGAGTGGTAGCGAGTAGGGCTGGGCGATATCGCCTCTAAAGAATATCTCGATATTTTTCGGCTATATCGCGATATAGATATCGGCTGGTTTGGGGTTAATATCAGTTGTAGTTCATTACACAGGAGGCTGGTTTGCGGTTAATATCAGTTGTAGTTGGTTACACAGGAGGCTGGGTTGGGGTTAATATTAGGGGTGTAAAAAAATCGATTATAAGATGCATCGCGATGCGGACGTGCACGATTCTGCATCGATTCACAAATGCCAAAAATCGATTATTATTATTATTTTTTATAATCAAAGAAAATATAATGGAAGTACATGCATTTGTTTATTTTAATTATGGATCATAATACAATGCAATTCCAAATGCACTTTATTTTAAAAGTAGCCACACAGTGAGAAAAAATAAATCATGTGTTGGGGGGGAAAAAAGTGATGCATCGATTTAAGATGCATCGATAATCGTAATCGAATTGAATCGTAGCCCTCTGAATCATAATCGAATCGTGAGGCCAGTGAAGATTCACAGCCCTAATTCATATCCCTGTATACATGATAAAGTACTAGTATCCCGGTTACTGGTTACTGCATGCTATCTGCGCAGGCGCCTGTGATGTTTACAACACAAACATCACCTGCATGCTCGCTCGTATCGGGTGCGTGATGTCATTCACCTTTTTGGGCCAAGACACTGCGGGATTCCCTGGGATTCCCTCTTCTTCACGGGTGCCTGGTCTCCGTTCACGCGCTGCTTCCTTCCTTCATTGTAGGCAGCACCTCTGCACAGCATTTCAATGCTTTACTCACCTCACTGAAAGACAAAACTGTTTCCTCATCGCTCCACAAGTGTTTGACATTTTCTGTTGCATCGTTTGGCTGAAGCTGCGCCTGCGCAGGCATTCAGCAGCTGCGCAGGCATTCAGCAGCTGCGCAGGCATTCAGCAGCGGTAAGAAACCAGGATAAGATGTATACATTACATGCAACAGTATCCCGGTTTCTCTCAGAAGCGGCATAAGGGCTGATCTAGGTTTCTGATATCAGGATATGATTTTTACATGATGCGCAAACACAAAAACCCCATCATAACCGGGATACTCGTTGTGTCCTGCTAGGGATGCCACGGTGTTGACATTTTCCCACCGGGTAATAAACACGTCTCAGCACCGGTGTTACCGGTTACACCGTGTAAAAAAAACAAAAAACAGACTCCAGAGCTGCTCAGCAGTCCTCACGGTCAGGAGTTTTAATTTAACTGCTCTCAGTCACACCCGTCAAGATAGTCACCAATGCAAGCGTGGTAGGGATGTCAGGTTAACCACAGAGAATAGTTTGGAGCAGTTACGTTTGTCGGTCTATAAATTAGGCTACTTTGCACACAGTCCTTTCTACCCAATGTTTCTCCCCCAGTCAGTCAGCCCCTCCCATCCCTGCTGCTGTGCGCTGTTGTGAGCGCTGTCTGTCAGCCTCACATAACGGTGTTCAGTGCTGGTGGTAATGTAGTCACATGCCAACGTTCATGTCTCAAACCAGCTAAAGTTAACATGCTAGCTTTCTTGACAAAAAATCTGTGAGTGTTGGAGGGAGAGAGGAATGGAGGGGTAAAGGTTTGTCACAAGTTTTAAATCAAAGAATTAATTTGGATACATAGGTAAAACACAGCTTGTTCAGCTGAAGCCATGCACTTCAAGTGTTGTTAGATAGCTGCCCTTACATTGTAGAGAATCCAGTGAGTGCACAGTAGTAGTGAAAATCCAGTCAGTGTTTTTCATGTTTCAAAAACATTTGTGGCGCGGTCTGGGAAAAGCAGTACGATCGCGCAGCCATCAAGTCGCGCAAAAATGAGTTCAAACTTTATTTTCCGAAATTCTGTGTTTTCCGTTTTTTTTCCTATTAAGTAAATATAGATGTTGAAGAACACAGTCAATATAAAATTTAGCCCTTAAAGGATCGGTAAATAGTTGTACTTTAAGAATTAAAAGTGGTCGTTTTCAGGGGATTAAAGTCAGAGCTGAGGAGGCTGCTATCGATTTGCATGAGGCTCGCTGATTGGCTGATGGCCCTCTATTGTGTGGAGTTTCGACCTATCCTCCCCCACCAAAACAAAACCAGCGTGTCTACCTCGCTCACACACTCTCTCTCTCTCTCTCACTGCGAGATGGATCAACAGGCAGCAGACGCACAGCGAGTTGCAGACGCCATCAATAAACTCACACAACGCGGCAGAGAAATCGACAATGGAGCGCTGATGAATTCATTCATTCTGGATTACATGCACACACCATGCCCTATGCATAAGTCCGATTCGGAATCTGAAGATGACGAGGATGAATCGTTTGTGGAGTTGTCGGAAATGGATCTTAACATGACGAGTGACGAAGCAGAGGAGGATGGCACTGTGACTGAAAGCATCGAAGATGTTTTAAGATCAGTTGAGGCTGTATCGGTCGACACAGACTATGACAAAGAGATGGTCAAAATAAGAGACTTTACCTGTGAGTGCCAGCTGAGAAAAAAGGAGAATCTGACCGAAAATGCGTCGTGCACAAAGCGACTGCCAGAGGACTTTATCTACCATAATAGAATGACCACAGCCTCCTTGGAAACGAATGAAAAAGACCTGTATGTTATGGGAACATTGCTGACTAGCATGGATGATTCCGAAATGACCCGGGCCACAAAGCGAATCGCCACCAAACGCAAGTTACACCGGATAACCTACACGCTTCACGGGACTCCAGTGTGCAGGAGTAAGTTTTATAATTTGTCCTGCCGATACTGTTTCTATTTATTTATTTACATTCTATTCAATAGGCCTATCTATCTATGTGCAGGGCAGGCTGTGTTTATTATGCTAGAGTAGCCTACAACACGTCTCTTTCTCAAAGAGTGATGCAAGCAAGAGTAGACAAAAATTGTTGCTCTTGACGTCAGTGTTGTCGCCATTTTGGCCTGTAGAACACAATCAGCACAAAGGCAAAATATGGGATACTTCGCCCCCGTGGCGGGAAATCCAAAGGGAATCAGTCACTTCTTAGCAATTAAAGTTCTTTGTTCTTTGTGGAAAGCTAAAGTCAATAGCCTCCAAGCAAACACACACACTGTAAAACTATTTCTATTCATCTAACACTATATATATATATATATATACATGTTCTTTGTTCAAGTTCTTTGTTCTTTGTGGAAAGCTAAAGTCAATAGCCTCCAAGCAAACACACGCACAGTAAAACTATTTCTATTCATCTAACACTATATATATAGCCTATATATATATATATATATATATATATATATATATATATATATATACACTCAATTATACCGTGTACTTTATACTTATCTAACACCTGATTGAGAGGCTAGTGTGTATCCATCTCTTTGTGTGTGTGTGTGTGTGTGCGTGAAACAGTCCCTGTTTGTTATTTTTTTGCTTGTTCACAGTCTGAAACAAAGTCTGTTTGTTTTTTGTTCAGCATCGGCAAAACACTGCTACAGTCCATTGTCCAGTCATACAAAGAGAATGGTGGGGTCCCACGTCTGAGGAAGAATCGCCAACGGACAACCAAGCAGTTCCTCAATGCTGATGACATCAAAAGAGTCGTGACATTCATAACCAACTATGCGGAAGACCACGCTCATGCCCTACCCGGTCGGCATCCTGGACACCGGGATCTGCGTGCAAAGCTGCTGCCGACTAATGTGACCAAAGCATCTGTGTGGCGTCTCTACAGAGATGCTGTAGAACAGCTTGGTAAGTGCAGAAGTTGTTTACTTTACTTTGACCTTTGAATCAATCCTCCTCCAATCTCATACTCATAAAAATTATTCTGTCTCTGTCTATTCTGCAGGCGAACGTGTTGTTGGGCCGCGCAGCTTCAGAAGGCTGTGGAAAGCATTGCTCCCGCAGATTGCAAGTACCAAACCAAAGACAGATCTGTGTTGGCAATGTCAGCGGAACAACCTTCAGCTGACTCGATCTGCCAACCTGCCCGATGAGTTAAAATCTGACAAAGTCAAGCAGCAGCTACAGCATCTGGAACTTGTTGATAAGGAGCGTTCACTCTACCAACAGATGAGCGCAGCCTGTAAAAAGACCTGCCAGGAGTTGAAGCTGTCATTGGGCCCAGCGGAAGCTGCCAGCAGGACCCTGACCATGCACTACAGTTTTGATTTTGCTCAACAGGTGTGGACATGTTTACAAACTCACTCACTCCCCCCCCCCCCCATACACACACACACAAACACAGTATGTTGATTTGTATCTAATGTTTTTTTTCTGTTCTCAGGTGCACTATCCTTCTGATCCTCAACAGCCCGGGCCCATGTATTTTTTGACTCCACGTAAGTGTGGCATTTTTGGCGTGCACTGTGAGGGGATGCCAAAGCAGGTCAATTACCTCATTGATGAAGGAATGTCATCGAGCAAGGGCAGCAATGCAGTGATCAACTACGTGCATCATTTTTTCTCTGAGTACGGAGTCGGAGAAACCGACGTGGATCTTCATTGTGACAATTGTTCTGGACAAAATAAGAATAACTATGTACTATGGTACTGTGCCTGGCGTACGATCCACAAACTTCACCTGAGCTTGGGGCTTCACTTTCTGATTGCCGGCCACACCAAGTTTGGGCCCGACTGGGGTTTTGGTCTGGTCAAGCAGTGCTTCAGGAAGACCAAAGTCGGCACATTGTCAGACATTGCAAAGGTTGTTAGTGACAGCTCTCCCATCGCACACGTAAACATCCCTCAGCTCGTCGGACTGGAGGATGGCACAGTGCGTGTCAAAACCTACGACTGGCAACGGCATCTGAGTAAATACTTCCGAAGGCTCCCACACATTAAGAGCTACCAGCACTTCAGGTAATTATCATTCGTTGTGTTGGCTATTCTGTTGGAATGGAACATTGACATGCACACACTGACATTGAAATGCAAGTATTTTGTGAAAGTGACACGTGGCAATAATCTAAATGTACTGTCTTCCTTCAATGTGTTCCAGCTTCGACGCTCAGAGACCTGGTGTGGTTGTCGTCAGAGAACACTGTGAGGCAGAAGCAGTCGAGTTCCAGCTGCTACGTGACACTGATGTCCTTCCACCCAAAGGTGATGAAAACGAAGCTGATAAAGATGATGTTCTTCCGGTGCAGACCCCGCCTGGACTGGACCTGGCCAGACAGAAGTATCTTTTTGAGAAAATCAGAGAATTCTGCTCCGATGACGCAAAAGACGTCACATGCCCTCAACCTGAAGTTTCGCCCCCTCTGCGCATATAGACGGACATGGCTTTCTCTTTCCGTGCCCCAGATCTATCTAAACTTAATCCTGATCTGTTGAGCGTGCTTCTCCAAGCCAGCAGCATCAGTTTAAACTTAGATCAGCATTACTATAGGTTGTACTTATGGTATCTTTTTTTTACATTGCCTTATTCCAGACGGCCTGGTTTCGAGCCCCTGGACTGTGGCTGAGCGGAGAAACCACTCAGCTGCTCAGTGGATTTTTTTTTTTTCCTTTTTACTTCACCTGTACACCTTTTTATACTAGCCTTTTGTAATAAATCTATACCTGAAAAGCTACCTGCCTCTTGTGTCTGTGTTTTGTGGCCCGGGGATTCAAAGTACAAACCTGTGACATAGCTAAGATTGACGTCTCCTGATGTCTCCTATGGTGTTGGACCTGGTCGTGTCCTATGTGTCCCATTTTTATTTCTGGCTGGATGTTATGAGAATTATTATGATAATATAGATAATACTAACAGTACTACTACTATTGGTTTGGTTTGCAACAGTCAATTTTTAGTTCTGGCTGGATGTTATGAGAATTATTGTTCTAATTAATACCTTTTAGGATGAGAATATTTTCGTCTTTTCTTTTCACATTTAATTTTAAACTGACATTAAAGTGGTATTAAAAAGGTTGAAAAAGTCTTAAATTGTATACATGCAATAATCAAATAAATGACGTCATGGTCACTTAAGACGAGCTTCTGCTAGTTGTCATCATAAAAATTATTATTGTTGTAACAGTAATTAACCCTGATCCATGTCTCAAACTATGCCATGTTGGGTCCTTGAATTTGGAGAAAAGATCATTGAATCAGGGGACTGACAGAGAGTGACAGCTTGGGGGGTGGTTAATGTTAATGAGGACCCATTGTGACGGCCCCTCTACCTGGCTGCCAGGGTGTGAAAAAGTGCTCAAACTTTAGAGGCTAATTTCACAGCTTTGCCCTTTCTGAACTTTGAACATTCAAATGACCGTATCTCCTTCAATTTTTTTCAGATTACAATGTGTGTCACATCATTTGAAAGTTTAGAATCTGCACTTTCATAATCTGTAAAAAACTGAAAAATGACCTCGGCCACGTTTGTATTTAAATAACTAGTCCGTGCCACATTTAAAAAATGTTTTTAGTTTGTTTTTTCGCAGGCAACATTTTTTTGTTTTTATTGGCGGTGGAAAGGTTTGAAAGAAGGCTGCGTAAGGCATGCCACATTAAGTGTGGCATGGCATTAAGGTTTTATTTGTTCTGCACTTTATTCAATTCGCCTTTTGATTGTATGGTGTAACATTTTAAATGCTGCTACCTATTTTTGTTTGAAAGGTCTTGGAAAGAAAGACATTAACAAAGCTGGAATTGTTTTTTGTTTTATTGTTAAAAACGACTTGAGTTGTGTCTCACACTGAGACAGAAAATTGCAGCTGTTTGAAAAGCAAATAAATAAATGTTGCTGGAAGCAATCAAAGTTCTCATCCTTGCATTATAATATAAAGCAGTTTGTTGATTGTGATGTTTGAATATGGTAGGCAAATGCTCCATTGTGTTTTACATTTATTACAGTTAATATTGCACTGAAACTTGAATTACAAAAAAAATCGAAATTAAATCGAAATCGCAATATCAGTCAGAAAAATCGCAATTAGATTTTTTACCCAAATCGTTCAGCCCTAACCATGATGTGCAAAGAATAACATTGATCTGGAAGCGAAAAGATGCTTTGCACCAGACTATATTCAATTTGAGTAAAAAGTGGTTCCTATAATGAAGCTGTAGGCTAACTGTTCATGATTATTTGCAAACTTTAACCCTGACACAATAGTTTTGGTTATATATATGTTAGAGGAGCCCAGTCTGATACTGTAGGCTACTGATGTGCTTCGACCGCGGATGACCTGGCTGACGCGCTCGCTACAGCTGATGTAATACGTACGATAACATTGTTTTGAGTGCTGCATAAGAAAGACGAAGAAGGCCTGTCCTTGATGTTCGGAACCCATTCATTTATTCCATTTCACCGATGTGAATACAGCAGTTATTTTCCACAGAAAGTTAAAGGCAGAGACAGCGCACCAAACAAATGTTCCCGCTGCGACACGGTCAAAAACCGTTTGCCCTTCCGGGTCGAAACACCTAGTGAGCAGAGGTGAAGGCAGCACCTATATAAGATCACCTGAGCCCAGGTAACACGGCACAGCGACACCCCATGGACATATAAAACATTACACATGATGATCACAGGAAATAATAGCAGACCAAATTTGGCTCCTACACACCGGCCCCTAATTGTTAGTGGCAGGAGGACAATAACAATTCAAACCAAATTTAAACAAAAAAGGAGCCAAATGTTTTCAATGCACCAAGTAGGCCTTCATAGCAACGGTCTGGGAGATCAGAGTGTAGGCTGGCCAGCACTGTGCATCTCTCCTCCAGCTGCAGATGCCATTTTCTCCCTTCTGGGGGGCGTGCATGTTGCTCTTTTTCCTGCCGCACTGCATTATAACTGGAAACCAGCTGCTCCACAGCACGGCCAACGGCCTCCCTGTCACGGCAGGTTCCACTTAGCTCCTCCTCCAGCATGGCTCGCACCTTACAGTATTTCAGTAGTTCAAACTGTGGCTTGGCCTGAAGAACTGCGTGGTCCTGGCACCACTTCGCCCTCTTGGAGCCCCTGACCTCGCCGAGAGCCGCCTCCTCCTGCTCAGCCTGATGTGCAGCCTCCATGCTCTCCCTCACCTCAGGGGAGAGTTCTGCCTTTGCCTGACTGAGCTTCTCATGCTGGACACACAGCTTCACCATCCTCTGGTGTTCACACTCAGTCGCCTGTTTGCTTAGGCTGATCGTTCCTTTCTGTTCCCCCTCCACGGCGGCCTTCTGCTCCAACAGCTTAGTTTCCAAGCCCATGTTGAACTCAGTTGCCTTTAGATGTTTCTCCATCAGCCCTTTCACCTCCTCTTGACCGTATTGATTAGTCAGCATTTCTTCCAGCTTACACACAGAGATCCTGTTCACCATAGCAGCGGGAAGCTCTGCCTCCAACGAACCACTGTTTCCATTCAGTGGACCGTTAACGACCCATCCCAGCACCGTCCTAATGGCATACAGGCCATTCCCGCAGCTGTTGATGACCTCCCAAGGTTCCAATATCTTGGGAGCATCGGTTCCAATCAACAGGTCGACATTTGCCATGATGCTTGGGATGTGTACCTGTGACAAGTACGGCCATTTAGCCAGGTCTTCAGGCGTCACCATGTTGTCTACAGTGACCGGCATTCTCTTTTGTGTGAGCACATCCGGAAGAACATAAAAGTTGTTGCTGTCCAGCCCTGAAACCTCCAAACCGGTCAAGGAGTAGGCCGGCACGATCGTCTCTTGCCCCATGGTGCGCAACAGGAAGTTGGTTCTTCTGCCTGTGATGTTCAGCTTTTGCATCAGGTGCTCTGAGCAGAACGTGCCTGAGCTGCCAGGATCCAAAAAGGCGTAGGTGGTTACACAGGTATTTCCTTTAACAGATTTCACCTTCACAGGGAGAATGGACAGAACGCACGGCTCCTTACCGGCCCCTGTATGACCACACATGGTGGATGAAGTAGCACTGGACCAAAAGGCCATGTATCCGGTAAGATCCAATGGTATACAAGTTTATGGATCTGTCACATATCCATAACGTTTGCGGAGAGAATCCGGGGAGATCTGATCCATCACAGATGCTTATTGTGATATCATCCGGATATGTATCTGTAACATATCCCTTAGAATACCATATTCGTATATCACAAAGATTGCAGATCCAGAAAAATGGCATCAACGGATTTTCAGGCAACTGCAAATAATAAGAGCAGCCCGTTCTCTTCAATTACAGTACAAATAAGACAGCTTTACACTTTCAAATTGCGTGCAGTGCCTATAGGACAAAGTTCAATTTTGCATGCAGATGATATGCTTCACTCTGAAGTTACGCCCATCTATTAGAATGTATAGGGTCCTATTTGATATAAACACCTTTCCCCTAAAGTGTTACTGGGCAGAAGAGCCTATAGGCTATCCAGAAAGATCCAGTAGTATAAAATATTATTGATCTGTTACATATCCATAAAATATCCAGCGATATATATATGTTTTGATCTGTCACATATCCATAAAAGATCCAATTAGTATACATTTTATTGATCCTTCACATATAAAAGATCCACTAGTATCTGATTTTCTTGATCTGTCATGTATCCATAAAAGATCCAGTAGTATGATATGTTCTTTATCTGTCACATATCCATAACGTTTGCGGAGAGAATCCGGGGCGATCTGATCCATCACAGATGCTTATTGTGATATCATCCGGATATGTATCTGTAACATATCCCTTAGAATACCAGATTCGTATATCACAAAGATTGCAGATCCAGAAAAATGGCATCAACGGATTTTCAGGCAACTGCAAATAATAAGAGCAGCCCGTTCTCTTCAATTCATCATCATCAGTGATGTCATAAAAGCCACTGTGACATCATCAGTGATGTCATAAATCCCTCATAATACGACTGACATCATAAGTGATGTCATAAATCACACTGTGACATCAGTGATGTCATCAATCCCAGTGATGTCATAAATCATACTGTGACATCATCATTGATGTCATAAATCCCTCATAAATCTCACTGATGAAATCCCACTGTGACATCATCAGTGATGTCATAAATCCCACTGTGACATCGTCAGTGATGTCATAAATCTGACATCATCAGTGATGCTGGTCTCATTGGTCACACAGCAGCTGAGCTGCATGCAAAGGCCTCTGCGCGGCCAAGCTGTGAATGCGAGCTGCAGAGCCAGCTCGACGAGCTGCAGGGCGAGCCTAGTCGTGCGTTCCTTTATCGCAAAATAACTGGCATGTGGAGGCTAAATGACGTCACATACTGTCGCGCATTCAAACACTGCAGCCTCATGTCCACACAGATAGAAGTTAGGCAGTGCTGTGTGTACAGCTGATTTAATGAGACACAAACAAGACAGAAGTGCCAATAAACAACATTTACTACGATTATGCTACTGTTGTTGCGTGGCGCAGCCATCTTGGATTTTTGAGGTCGGGGCTGCTGAGGCTCCTACGAGTTTGGAATGGGAAATACCAGCTCTGGTGACGTCATCATCCCAGCTCATGACCTTTGAATCGTAAGGTCTTAATTACTACGGTCTTAATTACTAATTATTAGTTAAAATGTGGACCAGTGACATCACTGGTCCACACTAACTCAAATTAATAACTCATTAACTCAAATCAACTCTCAATAACTGTCTTACTCTGTGTGACGAGAGAGACACGAGGACACGTGTACCTCCTGTGACGACCAGTCAATTACTGTAAACCACTCTGAGAGAGAGAGATGGAGAGAGAGAGAGAGAGAGAGAGAGAGAGCTAGTTTGACAGTTATTGAGAGTTGATTTGAGTTAATGAGTTATTAATTTGAGTTAGTGTGGACCATCACATTTTAACACTCAATAACTGTCAAATTAAATGACAGACTTCAAAACCGTTTACAGTTTTCTGATATACTACTGATGTTCTAATGATACTCATGGAGAGGGTCCCTCTCCAGATCCTGTCCTCTTACCACCGGTGTCCCCCAGGGCTCAGTCCTGGGCCCCTTACTTTTCCTTCTCTATATCAGATCTCTTGCCTATGTGATCTCTTCTCATGGCTTTTCTTATCACTGCTATGCTGACGACACCCAGCTTTTCCTTTCCTTTCCCCCCTCAGACACTCAAATCGAGGCTCGCATCTCTGCATGCCTCAAAGACATTGGCGACTGGATGTCTGCCCACCACCTCAAGCTCAACCTTGGTAAGACAGAGCTACTCTTCCTCCCAGGAAAAGACTGCCCTCTCACAGATCTCTCCATCTCCATTGACAACACCACTGTACTTCCCTCCCAAACAGCTAAGAACCTTGGGGTGATCCTTGACAACCAGCTGTCCTGCTCAGCCAACATAGCTGCTACAGCACGCTCCTGTAGGTTCTCTCTCTACAACATCCGCAAAATCCGTCCCTTTCTCACAAGAGAAGCGACTCAACTCCTGGTCCAGTCTCTTGTCTCCTCCCGCCTGGACTACTGCAACGTGCTCCTGGCCGGCCTACCTGCCACCGACATCCGACCGCTTCAGCTCATTCAGAACGCTGCAGCCCGTCTCGTATTCAACCAACCCAAATTCTCTCACGTCACTCCCCTCTTCCAGGAGCTCCACTGGCTTCCCATCTCGGCCCGCATCAAATTCAAGACACTGGTACTGGCCTACCGGGCAGTACACCAGTCAGCTCCCCTGTACCTGCAATCTATGGTCAGGTTCCAAACCTCTCAGCGCTCCCTTCGCTCCTCCACCAGTGCAGGTCGCCTCGCCCCTCCTTCGCTACGGGGGCTCAAAAGTCGCTCATCCCGATCTCGACTCTTCTCGTCCCTGGCACCTCAATGGTGGAACGAGCTTCCACCTTCGGTCAGGACGGCTGAATCACTGCCGATCTTTCGGAAAAGACTAAAGACTCACCTTTTCAGGCTCCATCTGGGCCCTTCTTGATCTAACTTTGTTCTCTCTCTTTCACCCAAAAAAAAAAAAAAAAAACTAACCTTAACTTGTACCACTAACCTAAACTTGTACCACTGTTCCTTCAGAAGTTGTAGTTATCACAGACTGTGCTCCATAGTAGATTGCTCTATTGCTGACAAAAATGTGTTCTTGTAAGTCGCTTTGGATAAAAGCGTCTGCCAAATGACGTAATGTAATGTAATGTAATGATACAAAGCTGGTTGAAAATGGGCAGAGTGTTCCTTTAAACTGATTAGATTCACCTGAAAGACTTTTAATCATCTCTTGATGAACTGTTCAAATCACATTACACTTCAACCAAAAGTAATCAAGCAGAGCCTTATTGAATGCGCATGCGCATTTGCACGAGACATATCTGGTCGTATCATATCATATCATCGGCAAAACTCGGGAGACCTCGGCAGCACTCGGAGACTACACATGCGCAGTTCCCCACTTTCAGGCGGCTCATTTCCACACGGAAGACAGGAGGAATACCACACCAGACAGGAGGAATACTACACCAGACAGAGCTTATTCACAGTCTCACAGCCATTTCATCCATTGGAATTTAGGAGAAGGTAAGTTTCAGCTAGTCAAATATTAACTTGTACTGCCTATCTACCTCAGCAAACTTAACTGGTCAGGGTTTGGAGAGTAACTTTGTGTTTTATTTTTGCGCTACGATTAGCCGCCAAAAAGCACCCTTTTGCCGCGATACTCTCCTCTGCAGTCACAGACCAAGTAACAAAACAATCAAACAATAGCCTACAATGCCAATGGTGTAACGTTAAAACGTCAAAACCCCACTGATAAAGAGAGGCGAGTTCATGTGTGGCAATAGCCTAGCTGCTATAAAGCTAACGTTATCTGCTGACGTAGCATGCATTTGAAAGTACGTTAGAATAAACTTTAGTTCCAGCAAATGCAGTGTGCTTATTAACGTTAATGGCCGCAAAAAACAATTGTGTTGGATTGTTCAGGACTAGTATTCAATTCGGGAAGCATGCTATTTTGTTCTCAGCTCTTGGTTAAACAGAAAATGATTTTTTTGGCCTCCGAGTCAGTGACTAAGTTTTTACATTGAGTTTGGCCTGAGCTCGTGTTGAGCCTAGGATGGCCAGGGCTTAGATCTGCGTGAGCACGACCCGTCGTAATTTGTCCAATTCAAGGTACATTAAAACGTTGTCTTGCTTCAACATACATCGCATCGCATAAACCATTTCCACCCGCAGGTTTGAGGAGTAGCTAACATAAACGTCAGATAAATACTCTCTATAGGCTAACGTTACCCACTGAGGCAGCTAACATGGCTAATTAGCTAGCTAACAGCAGCTATCTTTCTCCTCTAACTAACGTTACACGTTAGTTGACTGAGCGAACGGCGCTGTGCAGCAGGTCGTTATCAAAACGTATTGCACTGAAGAGAAGTAGTTAGAAAATGACAAAAGACTCCTCCAATCTGGCAGTGGAAATGTATGCACAAACTTTGTGTGTGTGAGAGACAGGGCTGTGTGTGTGTGTGTGTGTGAGAGAGAGAGAGAGAGAGAGAGAGAGAGAGAGACAGGGACAGGGCTGTGTGTGTATGTGTCCTGTGTGAGACAGAGTGGGGGTGTATGTGTGAGGAAACAATAATTATTTGTGTCCAGTGTTCACCCATTACAAAATAAGTGTGTATTTGATTGTTATGTTTTAGTTTTACATAAACTTAATTAGAATAACTAAATCGTTTACATACTATATTACCAAAGCACACACATACATACCTAACCCTAAAAATGTTTGTTGCCTGCTAGCAATCAGACAGCATAGAGAGGCTTAAATATGTGCTGTATCGGTATCGGATCGAAATCGGTATCGAATCGGGTATCGAAATTTGATCGGAATCGGATGGGTTTTGAGGCTAAAATATCTGAATCGGATCGGAATTGAAAAATCTCGATCGCAGCATCTCTATTATTTAGTGCTCTTGTATATATTATTGTCAACACCAATATAGGTTTTGTTGTATGGTATTATGCCATAAAGGTTTCTATTGAAATTTGCAAACACATCATCCCCCTAATTTTTTCTGGCCTGGCGGGGGTCCTCGCAGTGCCTGTACAATTGTAGGGGAAACACTGGGCTGATATTGCTATTTGACACATCTTCAGACTACACCAAATAGGCCTACGTAGAAAAGGTGTGTCTGAAGTCAATTATTTGTTTCTGAACCTGGGAAAAAACAACAGTACCATTCACCAAAACTATTGCATCTCTGAACTATCCAACCTAATCACACATTTTTTAGGCTATTCTATATGATCTCCTAATGTAATAACTAATGCAATATTGTTTTTACTTCCAGTCACTGAGCCTCCCCTGAAAGTGATTGGAGCCCCCCTGGGAAGGCGAGCCTCACACTTTGAAAACCCCCTGCACTAAGCCTGCACTAAGCCCAAAAGCCCCAGGGTGTGTGAAAGGTATGTTTTTTTTTTCATTTTCATAACAAGAAACTGTCTATTACAAAAATAGAAACTTGAGTTGATGGAAGATGCTCACAGAAACAAAATCGCTGCCGTCACCGCCACTGAATCTTCTTCATACTTTATAGCGAATGAGAACGTTAGCGTCCCTTACCACAGCAACGAAATATACAAGTTTGGACGTTTCAACAAAAGACGAGGTAAAGGGATTTTGACAGTCAAACTACGGTAGCGTTAAATAAATCCACGGTGAACCAGAATGCCGCCTCCATAAAATGGCAGTCAGTCAACAGCAATCAGTGAGGTGCGTGTGTGTGTGCGCGTGTACACTTAAAACTTTATCTTTCATTTCACTCTCTCCATGGCCTCTCTGCTGTCTGCTCTGTGTTTATGAAAATAAGTAGAGACATGCACATCCAAACCTGAATAGGGCAGGTGCAGAGCTAAAGGTAGATAAAGCAGGAAAAAGAAAGAAGTTTGCACACTGCAGAGCTCCAAGTTGAATATTTATTACAGCACCGTGGTAACGTTCCGGGCAGCACCCTGCGCTTCCTCAGACAAGAGGAAGGGCAGGTTGCTGCCCGGAACGTTACCAGTGCAGTGTGCGAACTTCTTTTTTTTCCTGCTCTGTGTGTTTACAAAACGTTTCCACAATTGCAATGTCTCTTGTTACACGGATGCTTATCTATTTTTTCTTCTTTCTTTCTATTTTTCCTGTTTAGCATGAGGTCAAACGGATACATGCTGGTCTGGGGGATGAGGCCCAGTACAAGGGCACTGAGAAGTAAGGAAAACGGAGTGGTGTGTAAGAAATGTAGAATGGAATTTTCAATAACGATGTACAATCATATCTTATTATTTCATGTTTGCCAGACAGCTGGCTGTCAGCCTACATCTATCTGGTTCTGTCTGTAGGAAGCTGACTGACTGAAAACACAATAGAATGATGTGCCTGTTGAATGCAGACCAATTAAATATTGTTTCTGCAAAATCGGCCTCTTAACAACACTGGAATAAAGATTGACTATAGAGGCTCTAAAGAATAGACGATAGAGAAATAATTGGATTCTTTAAACAATTATTTTATAACGTCCTTTGTTTAATAGTGGCCGGTAAATATTCGGGAACGTTACCGGCTGCATTGGCCGTCTGTAAAAAAAACACTTAGCGGAATCTCTGAGATATATGTGACAAAAATGCAATATATTATTTTGTCCGGTAAAATATATGCCTGGTGGGTGGATTTTTTCCATCTACCCGTCACCTGGCCGGTGAGTCAAAAAGTTAATTTTGGGCCCTGCAGCCAGATGACGGTTGATGTCATCAGTGATGTCATCAGTAACACACATGCTGCTAGTGAATTCATGCTTGTTAGAAGGTGAATGTCTTTAGAATTGTTTTTTCATTCATTAATTTTCATTCATAAAGAGTTGGTAGAGAGTAGCTTTCAGTTCAAGTCATTCATAATGTTGTCTGATCAGTCTAATTCCTATAATATGTCACCTGCAGGTTTGCATCAGACCACAACGTGGCAACTACCAGAGCCATATCCCAAGCAGTAATGGATGCGGATGGCGAGGAGTTCGATGCTCCTTTGATAAGAAGTGAGTTACCCAATGTAAAAATGTTAATATGTGTAGTAGGGATGCACGATATTTCGGCAATCATATCGGTATCGGCCAATGTTAGTCATTTTTGGTAAGTCCCTGGAAACCGAAAATAAATATTGTCGCTGTAGGGGCGGGACCTCAAATGTCAATTTTTTCACATTTTTATTTTTTGCCATAAATTTGTTTATTTGTTTATTAAAAGGATCCCCATTAGCTACTGTCTAGACCAGGGGTTCCCAACCTTTTTTGTGTCAAGGACCGGTAGATACATGGAAAAATTGATTTCAGCCTATATCATTTCTAAAAGTAGATATTAATGATCAAAGAGTTTAATTTATGTAGCCTACAGTATGTTTTTTTTTCAACTACAAACAAATAAACGTCAAATTGAAACTATGTTTCAACTACCACACACAGCCTATAATATTATAGCCTATGTTTCTTAAAAAATAAATATATATATATGTATATATATATATATATATATATATATATATATATATATATATATATATATATATATATATAAAAATTGACCGGGCTCGCGGCCCGGTACCAAATGCGTTGCGGCCCGGTACCGGTCCGCGGCCCGGTGGTTGGGGACCACTGGCCTAGACTGTAAATCAATGCACTGGTCTGGTCACCCTTCACGTCTCTGTGTGGGTTTTACAAAATGTAATCAATGGAAAAAAGTTAAACCGATCTTGTGAGTAATTCTCGTAACACCATTCGCCCTCAAACTGCCGCTCATGCCCCCTACCTCCATCTGAACCCACCAGGCAGGACTCTATACCCGGAAAAGACACACGGGCAGACGGGCCGTGTATTTCTGACATCTGGCCTCTGACATAAATAGATCAATAAAATGTTTTAGAGTTATCCCTATGCTGCAACCTCATTTAAACTATGCAAATCGAAGTAGTTTCTGACGAGAATAATGTTGATGTTACTGAGATGCTTCTCATCCCCATGACAGAGCCCCTCTCTCGGCCTGGGAGCTCCGCTGCTACTGCTCCGCCTGCTCGTGTGCTCCATAAGGCTTGCGGCTGCTCTGCCGTAAAAATGTGCCTCAAACTCGGACTGATACTCCTGTAACATCATTTGAGCTTATTCAGGTAAGATATTAATAATGTAGTGAAAAACTGACTACAATGAAAACATGCCAACTTTGACGACGTGGTTTCAGTATTTTAAGAGCACACTTTTGTTTTACTTCCTGAAAAGTTGCTGTTTTGGAGATCCGAGTTTTCGCCACAACAGCGACGATATGCATTTAAGTTCATCACACCACAGGAACCTGTTAATAAACCACCAGGAAATTTGAACCATGATGAACGTCGCAAAATATATAAATTTAGGTTTGAAAGTCATGCAGAAACTAAGCAGAATTCTCTGCTCTGCTGTGCTCTGGCTCCCTCTGGGATTCTGTGGCCGTGTCTGTATCGAACCAGCCAATGACAGTTGAGCATCCAGCAAGGAATGCCCACACCCGTATATGGACGAAGCAGCACAGACAGCCCTGCTCTGCTCTTCCACATTGACTGTGATCTTTCCCCAAGAGCCGAGACCAATAAATCCTCGCTGTCGGAGCGAAAACCCGAATCTCCAAAACAGCAACTTTTCAGGAAGTTAAAAAAACATGTGTGCTCTTAAAATACTCAACACCACGTCACCAAAGTTGGCACGTCTTAATTATAGTCAGTTTCTCGCTGTATGTGTCATTACATTATTAATATATTACCTGGATAAGCTCAAATGATCTTGTTTATGTTATCAGTCTGAGTTGGACGCACGCTCTACCGGCCAAGCAGCTGCGCATGGTCGCCTCCCCTATGGAGAACACGAGTACGCACCGCAAAGCTCCAGCCGTGGGCACGTGCGGAGCACAAGCAGCAGAGTTCCCACTCTCCCATGGCCAAGAGAGGGGCTCTGTCATGGGGATGAGAATAATCTCACTAACGTTATTTTAACATTACATTATTGTATTTTGTCCTCATTGACTTTGAAAACTGAGATTTGCTACCCTTTCAACTTTTTTGTTACATTATTCTCGTCAGAAACCACTTAAATTTGCATGTTTAAACAAGTTTTCAGCCTAGGGATAACTTGAAAACATTTTATTGATCCATTTACGTCAGAGGAAGCCAGGATTAAACAAAACCATATCAGAAATACACAGCGCGTCCGCCCGTCTGTCTTTTCCGGGTATTTTGTTTCCTGCCTGGGGGGTTACAGGGAGGAAGGGGAGGAATTCTGAGGTTTGAGTGACAGATTGAGGGCGAATGGTGTTACGAGAATTACTCACTGCTTTTACATTGGTTGCATTTTGTAAAACCCACACAGAGACATGAAGGGTGACCAGTGGCATTGATTCATGACAAAAAATGTTAATGTGAAAAAAATTATATTCGAGGTCCTGCCCCAACGAAATGCAAAATTCGAAAAATAGCTCACCAACAGATACAAAAACACAAGCATTATGTGTTTAATGTACATACAAAGAACTGCTGTGATCAGACTTTTCAAACATGCATTTAAAAAACCGCAATGTATGTTTTCCTGGAGCTAGAAGTTGCTCCCGACTGGCTTCCTCAAATGAAGACCGAATTGGCGCACTCTGCAGCCGATGAGTCACGCTGGAATGCCGGGGGCTTTCTGGAGCTCAAGTCCCTGGACCGACAAATTCTGAATGACGGCGCATGCGTGAATAACGTCTCTGGGCGGAGGGGAGCAGGATTTTTAAAATCTCAGCTTTGACTAACAACTGAGAGCAGCTTTATCATTAATTTAATGTCTTACAACGGGATAAATATATCAGATAATGAGCCATAAGTACCGCCCACTTCAAATCCTGCCTCAGCAAACGGTGAAAACAGGGAAATGGCGATATTTAGGATTTGGGTTGAAACTAATGTCTCAAACTTTTTGAGGCTCACATTTAGTCACATAAGACCCTAAATTACATAGAAGGTTTTTGTGGATTTCGGTTTCCAGGGTCTTTAATATATTATATATATATATATATAGGCTGATGATCCAACATTGTCTGTAACTGCTCTGATGTGGTTTGCCTTTTGATGTGAAGCACGGTTGGATGCGTTTGGCTACATACTTCGCATGTTAAACGGCTTTCACAATCCCGGCTCATATGTCCAACGCATAAACATGCGAAGCAAGCTCCCATTTCCCTCAAAAGGTGAATCTTCTCGTTGTGCCCTTTTGCCGCAAACTGTTTGCATTCCTCCAAACCGTGACTACGAGTGCAACAAAGGCATGTGGCCTTCTCTGCCATTGATGTTAATTCCTTATCTCCTTCAGGTAGATTTGTTGATGTTACCGTGGTGGCAACAATATTTTCCTTTACCCTATGACTGGGCTGTGATGTGTAGCTGGGTTGTGATGTGTAGCTGGGCTGTGATGTGTAGCTGGGTTGTGATGTGTAGCTGGGCTGTGATCTGTAGCTGGGTTGTGATGTGTAGCTGGGCTGTGGTCTACTGCTGGTGAGAGCCCTTACTCCAGCAGACCCAGACCCTGGGTCCTGTATGTCGCCAAACAGAGGGTCGGATAGAATTCTGACTCTGCGTTCCATGAATTTGACAAGATCGATGAAATGAGCTCTATTGTTAGTTGTTTCCATGATGTCATGAGCCTTGGCTCTCCATTGCTCCCTCATTTTGAATGGCAACTTAGCCACAATGGCTCTCATATTCACAGGCATGTCCAGTTCTTGCATATACTGGAGCTCCCCCATTACGTTGCAGCAGCCACGCAAAAATAATGAGTAGGCCTGGAGTGACTTCACTTCCTCAGATTTGACTGGTTGCCAGTTCAAAGCCTTCTCCATGTAAGCAGTTGCAATTTTGTATTGATTTCCAAAGTGTTCCTCCAGCAGACCCTTTGCCACTATGTAGCCACGTTCAGGCTCCATGTGCTGACAGCTTTGCACCAATTCCTGTGGCTGTCCTTTGGTGAATTGTTCCAGATAGTAAAGGCAGTCGTCCTTTCCTGCCTTTGCCTCCACGCCTTGCTCAAAGGCCCTGACGAATGCTTTGTACTGGAGAGGATTGCCTTCAAAGACAGGAATATCTCGTGGTGGCAGAGATAGTGAACGCTGCTGGTGCACTAAGGCGGCTGTGATTTCGTTCTGCCTGTTCATGATGGTCAATATGTCTCCAGGCAGGGTTTGATTCATTTGGGGGAGTGGTGTAGGTTGTCTTTCCTCCTCTGGCTGTGAAGTTGCTGATTGGTGTTGCAAGTGTTGTGATGTCCCATGTGTGATATCCTGCTGCTGCTTGTTGGAGAGGCATTGTTGATTTAAGGCAGTTGTAAATGCATGCTGTGTGTCTTTTGGCCGTACGTCCACTGTTTGTGTATTGGCTGGGTCCAGTAGCCATTGTGTTAATCTGTCTTGTTTTGCTGACTTCATTGGTGCTTCGGGCTGATATTCCTTTGCCAAAGGATTCAAGGTGGTAACAGCTTCCTTTTTCTCCCTCTCAAGGTGAGAATACCTGGCCTTTGAAGATGCTCGAGCGGCACTGTTGTCGTCAGCCTCCTGCAGTACTGCCAATTTAGCATCATAAGCCTGAACACCATCATCAACATTTTCATGTGCATGTTCTGCTTTTGTGTCACATGCAAGCCCTTCATGATTGAACCTTTCATGTTCACCTGTGTGACCTTCATGGTGTAAAAGCCATGTTTTTGCACCAGACACACAATCCTCCATAGCAAACATTTTAGCCTTAAACCATGTTTCATGCCTTTCACATTCATCAGGTGGCAATAAACCCAACAGAATGTCATGAATAGATTTCGCATCTTCACATAAACCAAGCAATTCACCAAGAGCATTTTGCACCTGCCTTTTACCATCATCATCATCATAATCATGCAACAGAAGACCATCAATTGCATTTCTTGTGGAGCTTGCTTTATTTAGCTTAGATTTTCTGTCCTTTTGAAGCTTATCAATTTTGTCAGCAAGCCCCTTTGCAGTGAGTGTAACCACCCGCTTTTCCCTTTGTGTCTCAACACCGCCAGTCACACTAGCACTACTAGGTTTACTAGCTTTGGCTCACACACAAGTCCCGACAGCCCCTTCCGCGGGCGCGTTCACGTCATCCATGCTGACGCAGTAACAAGTCGGTCACGAAAAAGTCACAAGTTCACGCTCAACGAGCAAGTCAATTGAAAGTCTCGAAATGCCAACCGCAAAGGCAACCAATGCATTGGATTTTATATCCCCCCTGTGTGCACACATTAAATGGCCATTAGTGTAGCGCTACACATACCTCCATATCAATGCGTTGGGCGCCGTTGGATGACGATGCTGGTTGGTACGATCGTGGTACGATCGGTACGATGCTCCATGCTAGCTTGGCACTAGCCCCGTAGCTCCTGCGTCCTCGCCCCTCAAGGAATGGCTGCAGGCGTCCTCCCCCGTTGGCTGGTCCAGGCAGCTCCCAGCGGACAGCTCTCCTGGTCCTCCCCCGGGCCGACTGACGTCCTCCAATGTAGCTTTATGTTTAATAACTAGCCGATGAAAGTCCAAGCAACTATCAGCATAACGTTAACTATCGGCGTTATTCCGACAGCTCTCCTGGTCCTCTCGCAAACGTTACTAACGATAAACTAAACAAACAAAACAAAAGTTCCAACTTGTGCGAAGGTTTTTGACTATTGTTAGAGGAGCCCAGTCTGATACTGTAGGCTACTGATGTGCTTCGACCGCGGATGACCTGGCTGACGCGCTCGCTACAGCTGATGTAATACGTACGATAACATTGTTTTGAGTGCTGCATAAGAAAGACGAAGAAGGCCTGTCCTTGATGTTCGGAACCCATTCATTTATTCCATTTCACCGATGTGAATACAGCAGTTATTTTCCACAGAAAGTTAAAGGCAGAGACAGCGCACCAAACAAATGTTCCCGCTGCGACACGGTCAAAAACCGTTTGCCCTACCGGGTCGAAACACCTAGTGAGCAGAGGTGAAGGCAGCACCTATATAAGATCACCTGAGCCCAGGTAACACGGCACAGCGACACCCCATGGACATATAAAACATTACACATGATGATCACAGGAAATAATAGCAGACCAAATTTGGCTCCTACAATATATATATATATATATAGGCTATATATTATCCTATATTATACACAAATACACACATGGTATATTATGACTAAATAATAGGGGGGGGGGGATCAATTGTATTTGACTAATACAAGGCTATTTTTTTTGTCATCACATCATTGAGCCTGTAATTTTAAGCAATTAAAAAAAATCAAAATATGTCCAGATGTATAAAGTTTCTCAACAATGTCATATTGATGGTGAGCCTCTATAGCCTACTAATATGTCCTTGTTTGTATTTGTATGATCCACAGGGATTGTATGTGATGTGAAGCAGGTGTGCTCGCAAACCTACATCATGAGAACTTCTGACGAGTCCATCAAATTACACGAAGACATCCAGAAACTTATTAAGCAAATTCATTCATTATCCAGTGAGGATAAAACGACACATTCAAGGGCGAAGAGTGGCACCAACCTGAAGCCCACTTCAGAGGAGCAACCCAGTCCCTTTTCCATATTGGAGAATGTTGACTTGACTTCATATTATGGTGTTCTGAGGAGATTGTATGCGGTCTTCGGGCCGATGCTGAGAGAGAGATTCATGGAGAACCTCCCTAAGACATTAGTTTGTATCTCCTCTGGGAGAGAGGACTGCGGACTGGAGGCAGAGCTGACAAAGACGGTGGCTCTGGAATTGGGTAAACCATTTCTGACGTTCCTGTCATCTCTGAGGTCCCAGACATGCACTCGCCTGAAGACTGGCAGCAGCGATGAAGAGCCAGTCAGCTTCCTGAGATCCTACCTCAGTATGGACGCACTGCCAACAGTGGACCTAAGTGGTTTCCAGGACATGTTTGTCACTGCATTGTCAAGTCTCCATCTCTCTGGGAATCTGATATCTACTCTGAATGGCTTTGCGGATGTGGCTGTGACATATTTGTCAAAGATCTTGGTGAAGTTACTCCAAGCACCAATGGACTATCAAAATAGGGTTACAGTTTGGAATCAAAATCCCATCTTTAGATCAAAGGGAGGAATGTCACCAAGGTAAGCTATTTTTCAGTAATATATTTTAATCTATGTAAAATACTGTGTGTGTGTGTGTGTGTGTGTGTGTGTGTGTGTGTTACGCCATATAATAATAGCCTATACCACAATTTTGTGCTGTGAATGAAATTGTTTCTCATTTGTTCTGTAGGTGATCTCAAGCAGCTGTTAATGTGGTAAGCCCTCACATGTAATCCAGCAATGCCTCTTCTTTAAGATATTGTTATTAAAAGAATGCTTAATCATTTCCATATTCATTGAACATATATTGTTTTATTATAGGGGATTGAACCACAATGTGAGCTGGTCCTTTGCTAACTCAATAGTCGACATCTTCCTGGCTCCAGAGGAGGCTCCGTGCAGCTACCCGGGTCCAGACTGCCAGAGCCCACCCAGGATGTCGTTCATGCGCACCTTGGAAGGGGGGAGTAACGACAGTGACATCCTGCTGTGCGATCGCCGCAATCTGGCCGTGCTCAATGACACGCTGTGCGCTGACATAACGACAAGGTGGCCAGAGGAACCCTCCACGTCTCTTCTGGCCTTCTGCCAGGCGCTGAGCGCTCTCACACCTGTGCAGGTAGAGCGGGTGTGGAGCAACACCTGTTACGCCCTTCAAGCTCTCGCATCTCCGCTCCTCAGCAGCAGCAGGTCGTCGTCGTCGTCGGACTGCGGTTTCGGGGGCGAAGCGCCTTCCCCCGCTGTCCCCACTCCCTCGGTGACTCGGAGGAGGAGAACGGTGGTGGGGCCTCCCCCTTCTTCTCGCCAGTTCTCCAGGTTGGCCCTCAACCAGCTCCTTTGCAACTACTTCATCTGGACAGACGGTGGCGTGGTGGACGCGGGCCTGGTGACCCTGTGCAGCGATAACGATCGCGAGGAGTTTGCGAAGCACGTGTGCAACAACGGCGAGCTGATGAAGCGTCTGGTATCGGACGAGAAGAACAGCTGGCTGTTGGGATATTGTGCCAACTCTTCTGCAGACACGTGGGTTATGGTGAGTCAGTTGTGTCACTACGAGAGCTGGATGGCCCCGCCCGCGGTGCTGGTGGACTCGTCCCCACTGACCTTCTGCTGGAGCCTGGACAGTGACAGGCTGAGGAAGCAGCTGTGTGAGAACGTGGGCTTCTTCTCCATGGTGTTCTCCAACCCTGACAATGCAGCGCTGATTCCTAACTGCACAGACATGGCTCCGGCCACACACACCAACACCAACATCGACGCCCTCGTGGCGGACTCTTGTCGCTACTCGCAGTGGCACGACGTGACGCTGATCACCATGAACGTCATGTCGCTGTGCGTCCGCCAAGACGCTAAAGGTTTCGTCGCCGAGGTTTGCTCCAATGCGACCTTCCTGAATGAGCTGCTGCGTAACGACGACAACGCCTGGCTCGAAGCGCACTGCTCCGTCTCACTCAGCGCCCGGCCCACGGACCCGCCGTTGGTCTTCAACATCACAGACTGGTGTGACTACCACACGTGGGCGGCGCGGCAGATAGACCCTTCGGTGGTCGGCCTGTGTTATCAGCATGATCAGCTTGCTTTCCAGAAGAACGTCTGCTGCAACGTGCCTCTGTTTGATAAGCTGATGGTGGACCCCCAGAACGCCTGGATGAGGTCCTCCTGCACGGACAAGGAAGCCATAGAGCTCATACCACAGGTTGGTATTTTAGCTGCGTCACGTGATGCACAATAATTACATATTGTTGTCTTACAATCCACAACAGCATTGAATTTGTATTTTGATCTGGTATTCATAACTGCCTCTGCCTTACTGTAGGTGTGCAAGTACTCGGCCTGGACCCGTCCCATAATTGTGGACATGACGGAGCTAGCTCTCTGCGCTGAGCTCGACCCATTCAACTTGGTTGAATGGGTTATCTGGTTAACCAACTCATGTTTACATCTGAACATCAGTAAAACCGTGTGCATGTATTTATCCTGTAAGTCCACAGTAGCCCATCAACCGGAGGTTTTTGTTAAGGGGGAGAAACTCAATGTTGTTTCAGAGTTCAAATATTTAGGGATCATCCTTGACTCAAATTTATCATTCAAAAAACATGTAAAAAAGCTCACCAACACAGTTAAATTCAACCTGGCCAATTTCCGTCATATTCGCCCGTACCTATCATCCACAGCTGCTACCCTGTTCATGCACGCCATGATCCTTTCCCATATTTCATACTGTTTCACTAGCTGGTCTCAAGCCAACTCTACAACTTTGAAACCAATTGAGTCTCTTTTTAAAAAAGCACTTAAAATATTAGATAGAAAGCCAAACAGCTACCACCACTGCAACATTGTAAAGAAATTTAATCTTTTTAATTTTGATAGTTTTAAACATTTTTCAGATGCCTGTCTACTTTTTAAAATCTTACACGAACTTGCTCCTCCCCCACTCTCTGAGTTCATAACTCAAGGACGGAGCAACGGCAGAGCAACAAGGGCGGCATCCAGAGGAGACTGTGTCGTCCCATTTAGACGGTCCACGTTTGGACAATCAGTCTTCTCAGTCAGAGCCGCCCACTATTGGAACAGTCTCCCCACTGATATTAGAGAGAGCCCTAATATTTCCATTTTTAAATACAGATTGAAGGGGTGGCTCAAATCAAACCAAATCTGCACACACATTTAACAATTTAATCTTATATACACATACTAACTCACACTCGCTTTTCTTAGTTTTCAATTTTTACTTGCATTGTTTTATTGTATTTGTTTTAATTGTTGTGTTAATTGTTTCCATGTACTGTCCTGTTAGTCTTGTTTGGTATTGTAATGTGACATTATGGGTTGTTATGTTTTTAGGGAGTGTCTGTCTTGTGCTGTCTTGCAATGTTGTATGTTTTAGCTCATCCTATACTGCTTTGTTTACTTTTTATATGAACCCTTGACCCTAGTTCTTTTACCATCATGCTCAGGGACTACAGATGAAAATTAGCTCTCTTGCTAACTCTGGTATATTTACATGGATGTGCAAACTGACATGTTGATTAATGTACACTGTCCCTGGTAAATAAATGCTTAAATAAATAAATAAAACTTCACCGCCAAGGTCTGCTCCAATTCCACAGTTCTCCAGAACCTCCTGGCCAATCTGGACAACACCTGGCTGCTGCAGCACTGCGCCAACCTCTCCAGTACCGCGGGACCTTCTGCCACCAACGGGTCAGAAGAAGGAGACGGCCTGAAGGGATTCAAGCCTTCAGAGCAGTGCCAGTACTCCAGCTGGGGCGTCGCCCTTCCAGACGCAATACTGGTGGCTCTGTGTTGGGATTATGACCAGGTCAATTTTGTCTCCTCGGTCTGTCCGAACGCTCCACTTCTGGCTTTCCTCACCCGTGAGCCCTCTAGTGTGTGGGTGAGCACGTTGTGTGCCACCTACACCAACTACACCAACAACACCACCACCACCACCATCACGACTCCAGAGCCTCGGCCCTGCCTGCTCCGAGAGCTGGTGAGGAGATTCAACTGGACCTGCACTGCCGACTTCACCACAGCGTGCCGGCCGGGGGCGGCTCCCTATCAGGCCATGCAGGTGGTCCTGCGCTGCTGGCTGGAGGCGATGAGGCCCCGGGTGCAGGAGCTGCTGACTCAGCGTATGGCCACGGTTTTGGAGCAGGGTGCCAGCATCACTGTGGTGATCCTGGTGGCCTTGGAGGAGAGCCAGATGACCTCGCTGCGCATCACAGAGAACATCCGACTCAAAGTGCTGGAGTCGGTTTCCGTCTATCTGGAGAAGGAGGCCGACTTTGACAACAGGAGGGTCTTGCTGCAGTGCTTTGGGGTAGGCATTTGGATTGTACAGCCCGCCATGCTTTGAAAAATGAGAAGGAAAAATAAACCGTATGTAAATGTTATTATTTTCACAATGTTTGTCTTGCAGAATGAATGAATGAGTGAATGTGGAAATCTGTTGGGGAATGGAGACCAGTGAAGTAGCTTGCAGGGTTTTCTTGGAAACCGATTAAATGAATTAATCAGATTAACTCAAGTCGGAGTAGAATTTCTTCCTCGTCTTTGATTCAGAGATTGGCTTACCCAGTCTCACTGGAGAACAGTTAATGGGCTTTATAGGTTGATCTAATTAATCGCCCAAATCAGTTCCCGATAGTGCGATTGTCTTGTAATTGACCTGCAGCCAAGCTGCTGCTGGAGTACAGTTACACTCCTGCCATCGATATCCACATCATCAATCTCTTCCTCTGGGTGTAACCTCAACTATCTCAACACTGGATTTAACTGGATTATAAGAATCACATGTCAACATTGACTTCCAGATGATATGGCTTGCTTGTACTGTATGATTAATTGTGTGTGTGTGTGTGTGTGTGTGTGTGTGTGTGTGTGTGTGTGTGTGTGTGTGTGTGTGTGTGTGTGTGTGTCCTCTACAGAAAGTGCTAACCGGCTTAATGCAGACAGGAAGAGATGTGACCAGTGACGGCTTCTTCCTGATCAAGGTGACTTACACCTGACACTGACTCAAAGGCCCTGTCTGATTCTCAAGTGAACGAGCTATATAGGTGGCATTTATATGTAAGAAGTTGTAATTAGGCTGTCTGAAACCAGTTTGATACATAAGTTCACTGAATTTGCAACCTTTCTAGGTACCTGGTTATGGATATTTTTTGAGGAACCATACCATGCACACTTTGGTGGGTTAGGGTATCCCATGATAGCCTGCGACCCTTACAACCGACGAAGAAGAACGAAGCGAGCCCCTAATGGCGACGCCCACAAAGCCGACCGCATCAGAAAAAAGTGAAACAATGTTGGCTAAATAACAAACATATTTCACTTTCTTTTACTTTTTATTCTAGAATAGTCAATGACGTCAGCCTTTACTTAAATTTAGTGCAGTCAGATGTTTGTACAGTGTCAGGAAAGTCACTTTTGAACAATAGTAGGAAGCATCTTACCTGACGGTGTTCTGGACAGCAGCCGCTAGTTAGGTTGCTAATATAACTAACGTTAGAGAACTCGCTCCGCCCGCCCCAAAGCAGGACTACACAGCCAGGATGATAGCACCATTGCAAACCTTCAAGTGTAAGTGGAGTTCGTTTTAACTGTGCTTTATTAAATGATAAGCTGTCATTACTTCCCATTTGTAGCGTTTGTAACATTTTCGTTCGCTGGGTTTTACGCTTTTAATTTGAAGGCGGAAAGGGGAAATGGTGTATTCGTAGATTGAATTGACACTGCTCTGTCAATTCTATCAGTTCATATGTACCATTTCCCTTTTTCGCCTTCAAATTAAAAGTGTTCATGGTAGCCTGTGAAGCCTCGACCTTTCTGGATTATAAAAGTATGATAACGTTAGAGAAAACAGCCCCCAGCCATGCCGTTTTATACAAATTGCCAAATGCTTTGGGATTCAACTTGATCAATCTTGGTCAGAAAAAATCTTGTATATTCAATGGAAACAGCACCAGTGCGACTGGTAGGTGGATTTTTCATCCACCTATATTAAAATGAGTTACCTAATTAATCAAGTATCTAGTTAGGTAGCTAGGTGATAGGAGCTCACTTGAGTTTCAGACAGACCCAAAGTCTTTCTATATAGAATTGTCTTCCAGATCTGTTACGTCTGGTCTAACTGACACGTGGATTCATGTTTTCGTGTTACTTGTGTTTCCAGGAGTATTTCCGTATCCCTCTGGACAAGCTAAGGCCAGTGCTCAGTGCGGTTGACATCAGCACTGTCAGGCAGATCCTTCAGTACTACAGCAGGAACAAGAATAACATGCAGGTGAAGCAGCTGTCTCCTATGCAACTTACTTCCTTTTATCAGTCTTCCGGGTATTTTCTCTTTTTAGCATTGTGTCTCTGCGCTATAGCCTGTGTTTAGTCTCAGTTAAGTACACAGTACATACTGTAGTAACAGAGTGTCCCACCCGTAGTGAGACAGTACATACTGTAGTAACAGTGTCCCCCCCAACGGCGTTGGAAGCACGGTGCGGTGGGCGCTGCAGCACCCCCTGGTGGCAAGAGATGTAAAAAAAAAAAAATTTTTTTTTTTTTTTTTTTTTTTTTTTTACAGTGCACCTGAACGCAACATGCAAAATACCCGCTGAATAAGTGTCCAAATGTTCATGTAATTCTGGCCAATACTCCACTTCTGTTATAACATTTCAGTCTGGAAGATATAATCTTTATGACTACCTTAAAAGGCTAAATGAATAGCTTAGAAAATGAATAGCACCGGGGGCCCATGGTACTATTAATCCGGCCCTGGATATATCGGAGGAATAGCAGGTAGGCTATCACTGTCCCTGAGTCCTGAGGGTAAATTGAGTAATGCTGCAGAGAAGAGGAGAAGACACTGAATAATGACATCACAACAGTATAATCCTAATGTTAATTTAAAATTTAATATTCCTCTAAATATGGCTAAAAGTCCAAAAAGGGTGGGAGAGAGAATGAGGATTCCAACACAGCAGTGGGAGCAAGTGGTGACATGGAGGTGAGTGAGAAAAGGTGACTGAATAATGACACAACAGTCTAATCTTAATATTAATATTCCTCTAATCTGGCGACAAAGTGGCCAAATTTTTTGGCGCCCTGTGGGCGCCGTCAGCCGTCCCCCCCAATGTTGAATCGGTGACAGCACCCCCTACCTAAAACTACTTCCAACGCCCCTGGTCCCCCCCGTAGTGAGACAGTACATACTGTAGTAACAGAGTGTCCCCCCCGTAGTGAGACAGTACATACTGTAGTAACAGTGTCTCCCCCGTAGTGAGACAGTACATACTGTAGTAACAGTGTCCCCCCCGTAGTGAGACAGTACATACTGTAGTAACAGAGTGTCCCCCCCGTAGTGAGACAGTACATACTGTAGTAACATAGTGTCCCACCCATAGTGAGACAGTACATACTGTAGTAACAGAGTGTCCCACCCATAGTGAGACAGTACATACTGTAGTAACAGAGTGTCCCCCCGTAGTGAGACAGTACATACTGTAGTAACAGAGTGTCCCCCCCGTAGTGAGACAGTACATAGTAACACTGTGTCCCCCCCGTAGTGAAACAGTACATACTGTAGTAACATAGTGTCCCCCCGTAGTGAGACAGTACATAGTAACAGAGTGTCCCACCCGTAGTGAGACAGTACATAGTAACAGTGTGTCCCCCCCGTAGTGAGACAGTACATAGTAACAGAGTGTCCCACCCGTAGTGAGACAGTACATAGTAACAGTGTGTCCCCCCCGTAGTGAGACAGTACATAGTAACAGAGTGTCCCCCGTAGTGAGACAGTACATGGTAACAGAGTGTCCCCCCCCGTAGTGAGACAGTACATACTGTAGTAACAGTGTCCCCCCGTAGTGAGACAGTACATAGTAACAGAGTGCCCCCCCGTAGTGAGACAGTACATAGTAACAGTGTGTCCCCCCCGTAGTGAGACAGTACATACTGTAGTAACAGAGTGTCCCCCCGTAGTGAGACAGTACATACTGTAGTAACAGAGTGTCCCCCCCGTAGTGAGACAGTACATACTGTAGTAACAGAGTGTCCCCCCCGTAGTGAGACAGTACATGGTAACAGAGTGTCCCCCGTAGTGAGACAGTACATAGTAACAGAGTGTCCCCCCGTAGTGAGACAGTACATAGTAACAGAGTGTCCCCCCGTAGTGAGACAGTACATAGTAACAGAGTGTCCCCCCGTAGTGAGACAGTACATAGTAACAGAGTGTCCCCCGTAGTGAGACAGTACATAGTAACAGAGTGTCCCCCCGTAGTGAGACAGTACATGGTAACAGTGTGTCCCCCCGTAGTGAGACAGTACATACTGTAGTAACAGTGTGTCCCCCCGTAGTGAGACAGTACATACTGTAGTAACAGAGTGTCCCCCCGTAGTGAGACAGTACATAGTAACAGAGTGTCCCCCGTAGTGAGACAGTACATAGTAACAGAGTGTCCCCCCGTAGTGAGACAGTACATAGTAACAGAGTGTCCCCCCGTAGTGAGACAGTACATGGTAACAGTGTGTCCCCCCGTAGTGAGACAGTACATGGTAACAGAGTGTCCCCCGTAGTGAGACAGTACATAGTAACAGAGTGTCCACCCGTAGTGAGACAGTACATAGTAACAGAGTGTCCACCCGTAGTGAGACAGTACATGGTAACAGAGTGTCCCCTGTAGTGAGACAGTACATAGTAACAGAGTGTCCCCCCCGTAGTGAGACAGTACATAGTAACAGAGTGTCCCCTGTAGTGAGACAGTACATAGTAACAGAGTGTCCCCCCCGTAGTGAGACAGTACATAGTAACAGAGTGTCCCCTGTAGTGAGACAGTACATGGTAACAGAGTGTCCCCTGTAGTGAGACAGTACATAGTAACAGAGTGTCCCCCCCGTAGTGAGACAGTACATAGTAACAGAGTGTCCCCCCCATAGTGAGACAGTACATAGTAACAGAGTGTCCCCCCCGTAGTGAGACAGGACCTGTTGTGTTTGCTTGTGTCTCCCAGCTGCCAGATGACTACCTGTCCACCGCGGTGTCTGTGATGTTTGGGACGCACCTGGTGAAGGATGGTAATCTCTTCCCTGAGCTGGCTCCTCTGCTGTCCCGGGCCAGTCCTGCTGACCTCAAGGCTTTGCCTCCACTGCAGAACAACGCCAACGTGTGAGTGACAGAAGACAGTGCTGCTATGTTTCAGTGTTCGGCTGAGTGTGAGTGATGATAATAATAATAATAATAATGATTGGATTTATATAGCGCTTTTCTAGACACCCAAAGCGCTTCACAGAAATCATTATTCATTCACACCATTCGTACCAGTGGTGGTAAGCTACGGGTGATGTAGCCACAGCTGCCCTGGGGAAGACTGACGTGGCAGCCATTTGAGTGTGAGTGACAGACAGTGCTGCTATGTTTCAGTGTTGGACTGAGTGTGAGTGACAGACAGTGCTGCTGTGTTTCAGTGTTGGACTGAGTGTGAGTGACAGACAGTGCTGATATGTTTCAGTGTTGGACTGAGTGTGAGTGACAGACAGTGCTGCTGTGTTTCAGTGTTGGACTGAGTGTGAGTGACAGACAGTGCTGCTGTGTTTCAGTGTTGGACTGAGTGTGAGTGACAGACAGTGCTGATATGTTTCAGTGTTCGGCTGAGCAATCAAAAGAATACTGTCACTCATTTCAATATATATTTCAATATATTTAGTCCTGTGCACTGTTGTGTGAATGATCATCCAATAGCACAGTCAGAAGCAATAATTTAAGGATAAAAATTACACATCAGTGTTGGGCAAGTTACTTTCAAAATTTAATATACTACATATTACTAGTTACTTTCATTTGAAAGTAATAAGTTACGTTACAATATTACTGTCTGTGTAGAGTAACTCATTACTTATTGCACTACCTTTGCATTACTTTCACAAAAATAACTGCAGTAGCAGAATGACATCGCATCCCTGGGACCATCCCAAAAAACAATTTAAACTGTCTTGAAGTCAGTGTAAAGTTTTGTAAACTGTCCAAAATTCTAAATGTTATCCTTTTCCTTCCTGTTATTGTCATCCATAGTGGTTATTTGCATAAAACACACAATTTGATTAGTAAATGATTGTATCTTTATTATTATTTATGTGCTTTGATTTAAAAAAAAAACTCAATTTGTAACTTGTTACTTGACAAAGTAACTGGTATAATAATACTGAAATCCTATTGGTAACAACTGTTATATTACTGAGTTACTGCTAAAAGTAATATATTACATGTAATATGTTACTTTTGTAATGAGTTACCCCAACACTGCACATTATCTACACACACCTACGAATACATAGGAATTCTGGGTTGCTGTTTGAATGGTATTTGAAGTAGACATATTTTTCCTCTTGCTCAACAAAATCAAGGTAGCGGGAAGACTTCCACCTGGGAAAAGCACGTTTCTGCCATTTTGCATCTAAGCTTCCTCAGTACATGCCCATGTCAACTGAGAGGAACATTAATTGCGATGAAAAAAGTGGTATATCGCTTTTTGAAAACTCAACTTCAATTTGATATGAGTAACCATTTTTTATTTGTAACCAATTTTCTTACTGAAGTCAAAATAATTAATGATACTACTTGTTACTAAGAAAATAAATATACAGAGTTGGTTTCCACTTTATGTACACCTCCCCTTTTATGCACAGCCTCGACAGTGTGTTACCTATATGAATACATCATTAGTATAAAGCATGTAGTCAAGAGGTTCAATTGAATGGAACAGTGTGCAAGACATGTGATTTAAATTATTTTGAATATGGTATTATAGTTGAGGCCAGATGCGCTGGTTACAGCATTTCAGAAACAGACCCTGGGATTTTTGTGCAAAATAACTGTCTCAGTGTCTAAGCAGAAGGACCAGTGATGAGAAGGGCATCTCAGAACATAGAGACACTGCATGAAATAGGCCACGCCCATCACGGGGGAAAAGCTCCGTTCATTTCCACACACCAGCGTCATTTTCCTTGAATTAAACATAGCTAAAAGCTGTTGTGTGGTGGGCTGCGCAGACAACAAATGTAAAAAATCACCAGTTATAGTTTTTTTGTACTCCTGAGCAAAACAAGGAAGCCATTGAGAATTGGCGAGAAGAAAAATGTGGATCTAGCTGTCAGGAAGTAAGTTGGAGTGTTCATCTTCCGTATATACGATCTTTTTGTGCAACACGCAACGATGCACGTGACATAGGAGAACGCCAGGATTGGAGGGGGGGTTTGTGTTTTCCCCCGTCTTGGGCGTGGCTTCTGAATGATGATGCGTTATGCAGTGTCTCTATGTGAGGAGGTTGTCTCTATAACTTGTCTCAGTGTCTCAGCAGAAGGACCAGTGATGAGAAGGGCATCTCAGAGCATAACTTGTCTCAGTGTCTTAAGCAGACGGGCCGCAGCGGCAGACCAGGTTGCACTTCTGTTGGCTAGGAACAAGAATGGTGAAAGAATGGAAAAACACTGCCTGGTCCATTTTGTGTGTGTGTGTGTGTGTGTGTGCGTGTGTGTGTGTGTGTGTGTGTGTGTGTGTGTGTGTGTGTGTGTGTGTGTGTGTGTGTGTGTGTGTGTGAGACATGCCAATAACACGCTTTGCCAGGGGTTTTGTAAGCAACATGAACCCATGGAGCATCCTTCCTGGTGTCAATAGTACAGCTTCCTGAATCCATGCTTTCCCCCCCCCCCCCCCTTTTTTTTTTTCCTTTTTAAAATATATCTGTTGAAATTGATATGGGGGAGGTACCTTTATCAGCCATTTTTGGCTTCCAACCTCTCCTGCATAATGAGCAATTTTTTAAATGATTACTGTATGTTATGTATCTATGTGCAAATAAACATAAACATGCTGGAAGAATGGAGACTGTTCTGGAGGCAGAAGATCCTGCCCAGCAGGAGGTCCTGCCCAGCAGGAGGTCCTGCCCAGCAGGGCTGCAACTAACCATTATTTTCCTTATCGATTAATCTGTCGATTATTTTCTCGACTAATCGATTAGTCGTTTGGTCTATAAAATGTCACAAAATGATGAAAAATGTCCCCAAAGCCCGAGATGACATCTCCAATGTCTTCTTTGGTCCTGACCAACAGTCCACAACACAAAGACAATCAGTTTACTATAATAGACTAAAGAAACCAGAAAATATTATAGATATATAGATAATTGTATTTTTTTTCTTCTTAAAAATGTCAACGATTAATCGATTATAAAAATAGGTGGTCGACTAACTGTTGCACCTCCACTGCCCAGTACTAGATAGGTACAGCATAGTACTAGATAGGTACAGTACTAGATCGTACAGTATACTGTATATGTACCTAAGAAAGTGGGTACTGAGTGTGTACCTTAATCTAGTAAACAATAAGATTTATTCTGATGGTGTACAATCATGCTCTCTCACTTTTCTACACTTGTTTCCATCTGAGCACGTCCTGGTGTCAGGGTTCTGCACATGTGAGCATGCCCTGGTGTCAGGGTTCTGCACGTCCTGGTGTCAGGGTTCTGCACGTCCTGGTGTCAGGGTTCTGCACTTCTGAGCACGTCCTGGTGTCAGGGTTCTGCACATCTGAGCACGCCCTGCTGTCAGGGTTCTGCACAAAGCCATGTGTCATTGTGCCCAGAGGTGTCAGGAGCATCCATTATACAGTAGATATGTAGCCAAGCCTAATTTCTTATTTTATTTTGTTTGTTTATTTGTCCCGATGTCTGTTTTATTAGTGAACTTCCCCTAAATCAATTCTTTCTAATAGGTCCCACCCTACTGGTTTAACTACGTTAGTTTTTTGTTCCCCTGGGGTGGTATTTTGGTGTTACACGCCCGGACGCAAATTGCAGTTGCACTATCTTGTTGCCGGGTAGGTCACGTTCTCCATTTGCTCTCTCGTTTGATTTAGATATTTATATTTTCTTTAACTTAAAATGACACTATCCTGCTGTACAGAGCGCTGTAAAATGCTAGCGAACTCATTGATCCTGCCTCCTTAGTGTGGAGAGGTTTTATTTCGTTTCCAGACTGTTATGTTTTATTTAGCTAAGCTAGTTAGCTTCCCGCTAGCCAGTGGCTCTGTGCCTTTGCTGACGTTGGGTCCGGGCGCAGTCAGTACGCGGCGTGTGCCATTCAGAGTCACGTTATTTTTATAAGGGTCATATGGTGTAATGTGTATAGTAGGTTTATGTGTGTTTCTGTGATACCTTTTTGTAGAGATATGTGGAGAGAGAGACGTGAAGTGGTGTGTGACACCGTGTTTTTGTCTTTACATGTGAAGGTATGTTTGCTCAATGTGTTTATGTTAAATTCATATTTTGCACTAGAAAAGAGAGAATTGGGTTTATGTGGGGGGATTGTGAATGTGTTTTGTATCTTTTATATTTTAATGCACTCTATTTTGTCTATCTTTATATGCCATTTTATATTGTATATTGTACATTAGAATTGTATAATGAAAATGGCAGTTGCACTATCTTGTTGCCGGAGATATGTGGAGAGAGAGACGTGAAGTGGTGTGTGACACCGTGTTTTTGTCTTTACATGTGAAGTAAACCCAGTGATCCCAGCAACGGTGTGTGCCTGTCATTCAGCCAACATCATAACATCCAAATACACAACGCAGAATAGTGGCTGTTACAGATACAATGTAAATGAACCTACTGTAGCTCGCTGGCTAGATTTAAATCTAGAAAAGCCACCATTTGTGCGCAGGTATTTGCTGTTAAGTCAACAATCGCAAAATATAGGTAACGGATACCTAAATAAATTAAATTATAAATTATATATTTCAGTTTGATTCAGGTATACTATTACAGCAATCTCCAGAGCAGTGCAGATGCATTCCCATGCCAGTCCAGTTTAGGTCTTTACCGGCTTCTAACAGAGTACAGTTCCATTCAGTTTGGTTTGCAGACAGGATTTATAGTAAAAGCACATAAAAATAACATAATAAAAACACAGCACAATAAAACATAAAAACACAACATTATTCCATACAGACATCAGCTGATATGACTGGACAGCGAGTCAGCAGCTCAAAATAGTGCAAAAAAAGTGAAAAAAACCAGTTAAAATAATAAATAAACTTCATGTTTTTTCTCCCATCTGTCCGTCTCAAACGGATTTTGCCAAAACTTTGTAGAAAGGTAGATCATGGACCAACTTAGAATTGATGAACATACCACGCCCAGTGACCAAAAGGGGGCGTGGCATCCAACTGACACCTGTTTTTGTGTGTATTTATTTTCCACTAGGAGGGAGGCCATTAACATGAACCTGCCACTCATGACTGAAGAACAGCGGCGGGCGTTTGGACAGTGGTACGTCCAGGCTATAGGCCCCCTCAACATAACCAGAGGTGGTCCATCAGTCATCAGCGACACCGGTAACCTGATCGTCTACCTGCCCTTCCACAACTTCCAACACCTCTCACCTGCTCAGTTATCAGCCCTCTGAGCTCTCCAACACCTGGCTTGGAAACCTGAGAAGTGGGCGCTCTTGTCAGTGCGATTAGCCCCGGGGCACAGCAGAGCTACTGTCACACACTGGTCAAAAGCAGAGAGCAGCCACCTCCATTGTGTCTTATTATGCTTGAGCTTGTAACTGACGTTCAATAAGTAAAGATACCAACACATGAATTAAGAATGGCGCAGGGATACAATGGTAACTGACGTGCTCACATATGAATACAAAAGAAGCTTTGAATGCATCATTCATATGATAACGCTCACGGGCGTGAAGCCGCAAACAGACGCATTATTTCTTATCTCATACATTTTTGATATCTGATCTCATACATTTTTATAATCTTATCCGATACATTTTGACCACCAACAAAATGTGTTCAATGTCACATTATATTTGAGTCACAAATAGGATCTGTGCCTCAGGATGATCTGATGTGTTTTGTGTTGTCATGTATCTCCAGCTGTTGCAGGGGCTGGACGTGCTGCAGATCAGCTCCCTGACTCACCTCCAGCAGCAGTTTGTAGCTCACAGCCTCATAGGCACCTACAAGAACCTGACAGCTGAGCACTTCACCAGGTCAGCAGCTCTGCAGACACCCCAAACTCAACACTTATAACCCATTAGCTCAATAGTGGATTTAACATTTCTGAGTACATTCTCAGTGTATGAGTTGAAATTGTTGTTATATACTACATAACGTTAGCATTTAGCATTTTGGAAGGAAAGCTGTGATCTGCAGCCAGGTGTGTGTTGTTGAACCTTTAGGCTGGGTAAAGTGAGCTGCCTGGCAGAGCCAGAGGACCTGCTGGTTTACAAAGACACTGAGGCCTTCTCAGTCATCCAGGAGAACATCATGGCCTGTGTCCGCCAGGGCTACAGCCTGCCCAGCCACATGGTAGGAGCAGCCAAGTCAATATGTGGTGTGTGTGTGTGTGTGTGTGTGTGTGCGCGCGCGCGCGTGCGTGTGCGTGCATTAGGGATGGGACAATATTGAAATTAAATATATTCTAATACAAAAACAAACGAAAAAAGAAAGAAATCATTATATTAGTCACATTTTTATTGTTATACTTGCTCATCACAATTTTAGTTCTCCATCAAAATGTAGTTCTCCATCAAAATTATTTGCACTTTTTTAATGACATTTTAAATTGTACATCATAACAAGCCAATGCCACTCCTAGAAAGGCTAAGAAATTAAAAATAATTCCGCACAGACAGACTTTGTTTTCAATGAGCTTTTATTTTTTTAACTTCGTATCGTGGTTGTATCGAATCGTGAACCCCGTATTGCGTATCGAATTGTGTCGCAAGATATCCATATCGACCCATCCGTGATATACTGTATGCGTGTCGATGTCTTACATGCTCTTCTCTCCGTGCTTGTTCCTACTCTCCTATGCAGATCTTCAGTTTGTTCCTGAACAACACAGAGTTCAAAGTTCCAGGCTCTGGGCACACCTCGGACCGGCTGGCCGAGCTGGCCCCTTTCCTGCCCTGGCTGGGTGTGCCTTTTCTGCAGGGGCTCAACCAGGCCCAGCTGCGCCCCGCCCTCCACGCCCTCTCCTCGGTGTCCTTCAGCCCCGCACAGGTACAGCATGTGATGGACCTAGTAGCTACATCACATGTAGCTACTACCTACATGCACAACATAGGAATTAGCAAGCGCTAGCATCACCTAGCTCTCAGTAGGACCAGGTCCCATTGCCGACAATCTTATTGTCTATAGAGAGCCGCAGGAACGAGTCCGGAAATCATCGATGCTAACAGTCCTGGTTCTTCACTGTTTTCGCCTATGGGAGTTTTGAATGGGTTTTTGGCGCGATGCTTCTAATAATCTCTCTGGGCAACGCTGGCTTAATCAAACGCGAACCAGTGTTTAGTAATATCATCTTCACACACGAGGACCACTTTTATGAGTTTTGAAGCTTTTACGTGCCGTTAACACGTTCACTGCCAATGACGTATTAATACGTCAAAAATAATCCAACCGTTCACTGCCAACGACGTATTAATACGTCAAAAAAATGATTTTTTTTTTTTGACCGTGGGATGTGCATCTAACCCTTTTACATCTCTTATATAAGTATTGGACGTGTACAACGTGTACAACCCATTCCACCGACCCACTAAGTGGCGACAAGGAAGGAGGAAGGCAAGCAAAAAGCAGTGTGACGAAACCATTCTCATGAAAATGGATTGGCGAAAACGCTTTCGTTTTCGCGCTGATTGCTGGCAGTGCGGGATTGCAAATTTGCATAATATATCACGGATGGAACACACTTTGAAACACGCAGCATAAATATGACCAGAATCGCAAAACCTTCATCAAAGCTCTCAACCAAAACTCCAAGAAGCGAGCGAGTCCAACCAGACTTCCTCAAAGAGCGGCCGCTCAGACAGGCACAGCTGCACAGCAGCTGCAAAGCAGTGAGACTGGTGACAAGCTTGTGACACGGCCGCTGGCTGCAGCCAAGAGGAACGCCCACGGAGGGAGGAGTTGGAAGCAGAGGGGAGTTTCCTGCTGTTATGGAGGAAATTACTGTTCAAAACTATTGTTTAGGTCTTACTGATGCCAAAAATGAATGGTTAAAGTGACTGTTCTATCGAATTTCACAAAAAGCTGTTTATCTCTGAATAATTTTTCTGACGCTGAAACCATGCTGTATTCAACTGCTAATGCTTACATAACTACTAACTCTACAAACTAACTCTTTTAGACAGAGAAAGCACACATTCTATTAGTTGTTTTGAGATATTGTGTGTTCACAAAATCTTAGCAGAAAAGAATCCTCGGCTCTTGTAAAATGAGCCAGAATCCTCAAAAAAAAAACTGGCAGAACCTACCTACAGCATTGAAAAAAGGGCTGGCAGTCAATAGGGCTGTGGCGATTCACTTATCTCCCGATTCGATACTATCACGATTCTTGGGTGCCGATTCGATTTATATTGCGATTCTTAAGTATTGCGATTCTACGATTATTGCGATTCGATATTACGATTTATTGCGATTTTTGTTTATTTTTTTCTTTTCTTTTTTCAGTTTGTTTGCTTTTTTACACTAGATTAGAACATGGGAAAAGTTGAATCATACACTAGAGACTGTATATTATATATCATGAGTAGGGCTGGGCGATATAGTTAAAAACAGGGGCGGACTGGGATCATAATTCAGGCCGGGCATTAGATACCAAGCAGGCCAGGCCGATATGGGCCAACGCGCGTGAAATTTGGGCCGTTTGAAGCCAGATTTGGGCCGTTTGAAGTCCAATTTTACAATGAGATGCACCCACTTTAACCCTGAAGTGTAATTATTACTTCAGACTAACTAATAAAGTAATAAAACCACTAGTAAACCAGTAGGCGGCGCCTGGCCTGCTGTTCAGTGAGTGGCCTGACTGCAAGCACCCAAAAAAAAAAAATTTTTTTTTAAATTTGCGATTATCGATTCTGGAATAAAAGATCGATCCAAAAAATCGTGACATTAAAAATCGCGATACTTAGGTGAATCGATTTTTCCCCCCACCCCTAGCAGTCAATGTGTTAAAAGGGCGGCTAGCTAGCAAACGGCTAAATGAGACTACACTGTTGAGTCGATACGTCAATAACATCACCACTTCAAAGGACGAACACGGAAATTCTCTTTCCCTCACCTGGTTCAGCCCCGTTCAGCCCGGGGTAATCAGTGCACACATCAACAACAGTCCAGGTTGAGTGCTGACGTGACGTGGAAGCCTATGCGACAGTGTGTAGTTCTGGATTAGCTTAGCTCGAGCTTTTTACTTCTAGGGCTTGCATTTACGCTACAAAACTCATGAAAGTGGTCCTCATGTGTGAAGATTATCCGACTGAACTCTGGTTCGCGTTTGATTAAGCTTGCGTTGCCCAGAGACCGTATTTGAAGCATCGCGGCAAAAACCCATTCAAAAATCCCATAGACGGAAACAGTGAAGAACCAGGAAGTCCGGGACTTCCGCATTCTGACTACAAAAATACGTCATCCCTGCGGCTCTCTATTAGACAAGTTCATTATTATGACTCGGATTAGAAATGTCTGGTGTTACTAAGCTGCTCTAGTAGTTCATCCCTTTCACTGCATAAGACCTCATTTGTCCTGCATGGCTGAGTTTGCTGGCAGCTGGTGGGGGTGGGTGGGGGGGGTCTGGTGGGGTTATAGGCTGGAGGAACAGCTGACAGGCAGCCAACCCTCAAGACACTGACCTGACCTCAGGTGGTGCCTGAGGCCACACTGACCTGACCTCAGGTGGTGCCTGAGGCCAGGACCTGTGCTTTACTTCACCCTCAGATAACATCTGAACTAGAGCCGCTGACGTTAACGTCAGCCTCACAGCTGCTGCCTTGCCTTCATACAGGATGCCATAAGGCAGGGATACTCAACTTGCTTTGCCCGGGGGCCACCTTCGTGAAATGATAGAAGGCCAGGGGCCAGTTAATAAACAAACAATACACATTTCTCTGTAGCGGATTGTAGGTTTTTGGGGTGTCAGCCAGAGTTTAGTCTGACAATGTTGTGTGCACACATAGTTAGGTTAAGTTAGTTAGGTTAAGTACACATACATAAGTGCCTGGGTAGCAAGCAGACAGCGGTATTTGACAATTTAGCAGCTAAATCATAGATTATTGAAAGATATTCCATATTCCAGACTGAAATGCAATAACAGAAGTGGAGTATTGGCCAGAATGACATGAATATTTGTTCACATTTATGAACATTTATTCAGCGGGTATCTTGCATGTTGCCTTCAGGTGCACTGTTAAAAAAAATGCAATTCCATCGCGGGCCGCAAGTTGAGTATCACTGCCATAAGCCATAAGGAGTCTTGAGTAGATGAAACGAGAGGGCAGACAGCAGGATTGGAGAGGAACAGGAGACAACACCCCCCCCCTCCCCTTTTTGTTGTTGTTTTGGAAATGTTAACCACAAGCATTTTTCCTCATTTGCTTTTATCCTTCTAAATGTTTTTCAGGCTGCAGTAATTGTAGACAAGTTGAATTCAGACATAGTAAGTACTTTTCTAAACATGTGAGAATGTGAATTCCGTGTGAAGGTGCTCCCTCCTGTACTTCTTTGCCCTTTTTTGTGCAACATCTAGCTCCTTTCTGTCAGCTGAGTGCTCCTGGTAACATCTAGCTCCTTTCTGTCAGCTGAGTGCTCCAGCTAACATCTAGCTCCTTTCTGCCAGCTGAGTGCTCCAGCTAACATCTAGCTCCTTTCTGCCAGCTGAGTGCTCCAGCTAACATCTAGCTCCTTTCTGCCAGCTGAGTGCTCCAGCTAACATCTAGCTCCTTTCTGCCAGCTGAGTGCTCCAGCTAACATCTAGCTCCTTTCTGCCAGCTGAGTGCTCCAGCTAACATCTAGCTCCTTTCTCTCAGCTGAGTGCTCCAGCTAACATCTAGCTCCTTTCTGTCAGCTGAGTGCTCCAGCTAACATCTAGCTCCTTTCTGTCAGCTGAGTGCTCCAGCTAACATCTAGCTCCTTTCTGTCAGCTGAGTGCTCCAGCTAACATCTAGCTCCTTTCTGTCAGCTGAGTGCTCCAGCTAACATCTAGCTCCTTTCTGTCAGCTGAGTGCTCCAGCTAACATCTAGCTCCTTTCTGTCAGCTGAGTGCTCCAGCTAACATCTAGCTCCTTTCTGTCAGCTGAGTGCTCCAGCTAACATCTAGCTCCTTTCTGTCAGCTGAGTGCTCCAGGGGCGCTGAAGGGACTCGGCTCCCTCGTCCGTGGGGTGAAGGTGGAGGCCTTGTGGAAGCTGCCTGCTGACACCCTGCTGGCGGCTTTACCTGAGATGGTCCTACACAAAGCAGGCCTCAGCCCTCCACAAGCCAATGCTGTTGCCACCAAACTATGGGTACAAACACACACATGTACACACACATACACAGTGGTGGGAGTTAAATGCATATCATATATATTCAAGGGTTTTTACACAGAAATATATCTTGTTTTGAAATGTTATTGGGATATGTAATGGGCTTTAAATGTACTCAAATGAATGAGAATTACAATATCTTATGATAAATTGCAATATTGAATACTTTATTATTATTATTATTATTATTACTAGAAATTGAGCCCGCTCCATTCTAGCGTCCCTCGCTGCCTTGCCCGCTGAACTGTCAGTGCTAATTTCTACTGTGCCTCTTCGTCGTCATCACCACGCCTCCTCTTCCTCCTCCTCAGCGCTAATTTCTACCGTGCCTCGTTGGTTTGCTCTCGAGGTCTCGCCTGCTTCGCGGGCTCGCAGACAGCTCTGCTGCTGCACGGCCTCGCCCGCTCCTGCGCTTTGCGTTTGAAACCGTTGAGCAATTGTGTGCCGCCGCGCCTACTGCCGCCCAATTATATTAGTACGATTATTATTATTATTGTTATTGTTGTTGTTGTTGTTATTGTTGTTGTTCTTGGTGGTGCTGGTGGTAGTAGTAGTAGTAGTAGTAGTAGTGGTGGTATTGAGGCCAAAGTATCTTATTACTGTCATAACTCTTTATCTATATTAACTATTCTCACTACTAACACAAACCCACATACACACAAGGTGGGTTTCCATCCAACTGTTTGTATGAAAATTTTCGATTTGCGCATTAAAAACCTGGAGACGTGGCAAAATTTGAAAAAAAATAGCAAAAAAGTTTTTAGGCATGGGGGAGGTGGAAAAGTCGGTGTATCGATAAAAGATAAATGCAATTTAGTGCAGTTGAAACGGATTAAGTGAATCTTCCGCTGTGTCTGGTTAACCAAACCCTCAAGTAACCAAACTCAGTACGCTACATATCTGCACACACTAAATACATCAGGTGAATATGATGCACGCTACATATCTGCACATACTAAATACATCGGGTAAATATGCAGCACATATTTAGGCACAATCTTAATTAAGGGGTTATTAATTAAGGTGTGCACGTCTGCCTGCAAGGCACATATCAACTCCCAATATTCGCATAATAGGAGTGGATGGAAACATGCATAATTTTGCATTGTCTCTTGCTGATTTTCTGAAAATTTGTCAAAATTGTACATACATTTGGAAACCCAACTACACACATACACACACACACACACACACTTTTCTTTTGGTAATTGAATTTGACAAATCTTCCCTTGTTGAAGCTGGTCGTGACAGGTTGTGTTGTCTTGTTCTGTGCAGGGTTCTCCATCTGTGATCGGCTGGTTGGATAACGTGGAGCCTCTCCTCTCCAGCACACCGCTGCTCAGTGTCATGTCCAGGACCCCTCAGCTGGTGGCCGACAGCACCTCTGTCTTCAGATGAGAGTGGAACACACAGCAGGTGGAAGCCCCCCCCCCCCCCCCCCACACACACACACCCACACAGACACACACACACACACACACACCAAACAGCTGTGAACCTACCTCCGCCCACAAAGGATGCAGGCACCCTTTGGGCCAAGCAGTAAGAAGATGCATGTTTCATCAAATTTGGAGCAGATTTGTCGGAGTTATGGCCTTTCAAAGTTTTACATTTTGACCTTCAACTAATAGCGCCCCCATAAAAAGGCAAATGCACAAATTAATTAAAACAAGAACAAATTAAAGTTTGCCCAGAAGTTTAATCAAACGTATTAAAACTTAATAAAACAAATGATAGAGTCGTCCACTAGCAGAATACCTGTGCAGTGTATCGTAGCAGAATACCTGTGCAGTGTATCGTGCTGCCTATAGCCATTGCGCAGCATCGCAAGTTCGCCCATTAATCTGCACGGGCCTTTGCTCACAGAGTTGGCATGCAGCCTTTCCTCTCTCTCCCCAGAGGGTTTTCATAGTCCACTTCCCTGGCTGATTCCAACAGGTGTGCTTCTCCACTCTGGAGCTCTGGAACATCTGCACATAAAGCGTACAGGAGACGAAAGCTCTGAAGCAGCAAGTTACAAACGACCGTTCGCACAACATCACACTTATTATAATGTAGAGGGGGGGGGGGGGTGATAAATACATGTGTGTACATATGTTACATATACATACATGTTACAATACATATGTTACATATACATACATGTTACAATACATATGTTTTTCCTGTTTCCTTCCCAGGCTATAGCTATATTCAGAGAAGTGGATGATACGAAACTAAAAGTCATTAAAAAAGACTACCTGTAAGTGCAATAAGTTTCTGTGTGTGTGTGTGTGTGTGTGTGTGTGTGTGTGTGTGTGTGTGTGTGTGTGTGTGTGTGTGTGCGCGTGCGTGTGTGCGTGCGCGGTCTGTACATTTGAGATGAATGGGCATCCTTTCTGTACTCATTCCTGTCGTCCTCGATCCAGAGGCTCTGAACACTGTTAGTCTCACAGGGCTGTTGTCATGTGAAATCCCTGTAACTCCAATCAGAGTTATTTTCAATGTTCTACTTCAATTGGAGGATTTGGTGCTTCTCCACAGGATGAGAAGATCATCTGCGCTCTTTGTCTCATGAAACCTTCTAAACCCACTGAATAATGTCACAAATCCAGTCCCATCAGGCCAAAAACAAGGCTGTTTCTCTGAGTTCCTCAAAAGGGGATATTTTGGAGATACAGGGCTTTTCAGAGTCTCCGTTCACTATGTTGCTCCTTCATGGTCTGTCAGTATTTTACAGATTGATGTGTACATGCTATTGACATGCTGTGACTATTGACTGACACTTTGTCTAAGCAGGACCCTGGGGACAGTGGGTCAGGGTATGAGCTGCAAGGTCTTAGAGAAGCTCATCAAGGCCAATCGCTCGTTTGCAGCCGTGAAAAGAATCCTGGTCTTCCTCAGAAGGCAGCCTGTTCTCCTCCACACCTCACTGGTAAATAACACAGCCTCGTTCTCCTCCACACCTCACTGGTAAATATCACAACCTGTTCTCCTCCACACCTCACTGGTAAATAACACAGCTCGTTCTCCTCCACACCTCACTGGTAAATAACACAGCTCGTTCTCCTCCACACCTCACTGGTAAATAACACAACCTGTTCTCCTCCACACCTCACTGGTAAATATCACAGCTCATTCTCCTCCACACCTCACTGGTAAATAACACAACCTGTTCTCCTCCACACCTCACTGGTAAATATCACAACCTGTTCTCCTCCACATATGCTTGCTTTATGCAAGCTTGCTTGCTTTATGCGGATATATATATATATATATATATATATATATATATAGCCTCCAGTCTACTGTAGCGTCATATATATAACGGAACCAACGCCATGCACGGACACATATCGCCAAACCCGGACAGCTTAGTTTGGGGACCTCTTTGCGGGCTATTCAAGAGGTTAATTGTCCGCTGTCGCAAGTCCCTTTTATTTGCAGATATCTGACAGTCTATGTGTAAAGTTTCATATTAAAATGTGCATGATAAAAGGTCCAAATACCTTTTGAAAGTGCCTTTGATAAGAGAAAGTAGCAGTGAGCCGCTTGGGCGACGGTACCACAGAAGAAGAATATACCATGAAGAAGAAAGGCCCTGTAAAACTAGCCCAGGCTACTTAGCTTGCAGGTTTTTGTCAAAAAAGTGGTTGGGTTTGGCGTCGGTGACCTATATATATATATAGATATGTGTATATATATATATATATATATATATATATATATATATAGCGTTATACATACATACATATATATGTATATGTGTGTATATATATCTAGATATGTATATATTTATATATATATAGATATGTATATATATATATATATATATATATAGCGTTATACATACATACATATATATGTATATGTGTGTGTATATATATCTATATATCTAGATATACTGTATATACTGTATATAGCCTCCAGTCGACCCTAGCGTCATATTCAAATAGCCTCTGACAATAGGGACAGTTTGCCCTGAGGATAGTTCAAACATTGTTAGACAGATTGGTCACAGTGGGGTGTTGGGATTGTTACTTGATGCCATGTAAGTGAATCCCTGAGGTGTCACATCTCCCATAGGTGTCAGGATCAGGTGGTGGAGTTCCTGTTGCCCACCTGACCATTCATTTGTTTGTGTGTGTGTGCATGTGCGCACGCATGCGTGTGTGTGTGTGTGTGTATGTGCGCACCCATGCGTGTGTGTGTGTGTGTGTGTGTGCGCACGCATGCATGTGTGTGTGCACAGGATCTGATGACCCTGGGCCGTATCGAGCGCTTGTTCCTGAGCCAGACTCAGTGGGAACGTGGCCATGTGGGGGTCCACTGTATGAAGGCCAGAGACCTGCAGGAGAGGAGGAGTTTGTTTGAAAAGCAGCAATTCGTTCTTCAGTTTTTCCTTGGCTTCCTGGGTCGTATCTCATGTGAGCAGCACGTTTGTTCTTATTAAATCTCTGGAAAACTAATGCCGAGACTCAACTTTCTATCAAGCAACTATAATCTGTCGGTCGACTGAGTTTCAAGTGATGCACTTAAATGTTTGAAAAGCAGGTAGATACTGAGCATCTCGGGTTGGGTTTGGTTTAGGTTTAAAAATGGGCTCAGGGCTGCAGTTACATAGTAACAGTTACTACAGTATATGAAGATGCACCAAATAGGCAAGTGACACTCTGTCAAACATCTAGAGTTCTTTGTCACCTGATAGATCGTTGAGTACATTTGCTTATCAGAATCAGAAAGACTTTAATGATCCCCGGGGGGAAATTGGGACAAGTTACAGTAGCTCGCTCACAGAACACACATAGCATAAAATAAAATAAACAGTAGTAAATGCGATATTAAGCAAAATAAGCAGAATAGGAACACAACATAGCATAGAATAACAGTAGTAAATGCGATAGAAGCAAAAATAAGTAGAATATGTCTAAGAAGCAAAATACGTAGAGTAAGTATACATTCCGTGCCAATTATCATTATTGCACCCTGGACTTATATTAAGTCGGCTTGCCCTATACGTTACACGTGGCTCAGCCAGGCACAGTTAACCTATCGGCTGGCTCAGTCTCAGGGAGACTGAGCGTCTCCGAGGTGCTCTTTTAAGAGAGGCATTAAATAGACCAATGGCCACAGGCAGGAATGATTTCCTGTGCCTCTCCGTATTGCATCTAGGTGGAATCAGTCTCTCACTGTACGTACTCCTGTGTTTGACTAGCACGCCGTGGAGTGGGTGCGAGTCATTGTTCATGATGGAGCGTAGCCTGGACAACGTTCTCTTCTCTGACACCGCAGTCAGAGAGCCCAGATCCAGCCCCACAATGTCCCTGGCCTTACGGATCAGTTTGTTGAGTCTGTTGGCATCCACTGTAGTGTTAATTTTGTCGGCTATTTTTTTATTTAGTCTTAGTCTTAGTCCCGTGTTAAATGTCCTTGTTAGTCTTTGTCATATTTAGTCAACCTCATCCTGTTTTTATTTAGTCAAGTTTTAGTCGACTAAAAGTTTGAGCATTTTAGTCTCAGCTTAGTCAAATAAAACCATAAGTATATTAGTCTAGTCTTAGTCAACAAAAACTGTTCACATTTTAGTCTAGTTTTAGTCAATGAAAACTGTTGAATCTGCTGATGCGCTTCACTAGTAATGGTATTTCGAAGCAGTGTTGGCAACTCTTTCCCAGGGAAATTAATGCTGACCCTGCCCACCCGGGCCAGTGTCGGCATATTTACAGTCCCTGCTCAGCCCGCAGCTGAGGGGAGAATGGAGGGAGGCTGGCTGTGCTGTGTGGAAAGCACTCAGACCTCTCTGGATATAATGTAGACAAGCAAGTAGCTGTACATTTTGGGAACACAATGCCTCATACACATATAGATAAGACCCTTAGCTAAGACTGGGTGGATTCTGTTGTAACTACTGCAAATGTTTTTCAGACAGCTAAATGTCAGCTAGATCTATGATGCTGCAACACAGGAACCTGAACTGCTGCATTGAGGGGAGGAAACAGTCTATAATTAGTGTTAATTTTGTCGTCTATTTTTAAATTTAGTCGTAGTCTTAGTCCTGTGTCAAATGTCCTTGTTAGTTTTTATCATATTTATTCAACCTCATCGTCTTTTTGTTTAGTCAAGTTTTAGTCGACTAAAAGTTTGAGTATTTTAGTCTTGTCTTAGTCAATGAAACTAAAAGTCTGAACATTTTAGTCTCGTCTTAGTCTTGGGGAAAAAGGTAGTCGACTAACATTTTTCGTCGACAAAATTAACACTAATCCGCTGCCTTCAGCCTGCTGCCCCAGCACACAATAGCATACAGGAAGGCACTAGCCACTACCGACTCAGAACATCCTCAGCATGGTCCGGCAGACGTTGAAGGACCTCAGCCATCTCAGAAAGTAGAGACGGCTTTGCCCCTTCTTGTAGAGTGCATCAGAGTTCTTAGCCCAGTCTAGTTTATTGTCAATGTACACTCCAAGGTACTTGTAATCCTCCACTATGTCAACACTGACCCCGTCGATTGAAACAGGGGTCACCGGAGCCTTGACCCTCCTCAGGTCCACCACCAGCTCCTTTGTCTTTGACACGTTGAGCTGCAGGTGGTTCTGCTCACACCATGTGACAAAGTTGGCCACCACATCCCGATACTCATCGTCGTCGCCATCTTTGATACATCCCACTATCGCAGAGTCGTGAGAGAACTTCTGAAGGTGGCAAGACTCTGTCTGGTAGGTGAAGTCCGTGGTGTAGATGGTGAAGAAGAAGGGAGAGAAGACCGTCCCCTGTGGTGCTCCTGTATTGCTGACCACTCTGTCTGACACACAGTTCTGCAGGCGCACATACTGTGGTCTGCCAGACAGGTAGTCCACAATCCAGACCACCAGGGGGGCATCCACCCGCATCGCCGTCAGCTTCTCACCCAGTAGAGCCGGCCTGATGGTGTTGAAAGCACTGGAGAAGTCGAAGAACATGACTCTCACAGTGCTGGCCGGGTTGTCAAGGTGGGCGTAGGCGCGGTTGGTCAGGTAGATGACAGCGTCCCCCACTCCCAGTCGGGGCTGGTAGGCGAAATGGAGGGGGTCTAGGGATGGTTTGACCATAGGCCTGAGCTGCTCCAGGACGAGTTTCTCCAGGGTCTTGGCTTTTTAGGTATAGGGACGATACAGGACATTTTCCACATCACGGGGACCCTTTGGAGACTCGGGCTCTTGTTGAAGATCAGCTGTAGCACATCACAAAGCTGGGGGGCACAGGCTTTGAGCAGCATGGGGCTGACGCCATCCGGGCCAGCTGCTTTCCTAGTGTGTAGCCTCATAAGCTGATTCCTCACCTGGTCCGCTGTGATGGTCAGCGTGGGTGGGGGGGGGCATCATCAGCTCTGAAGCCCTTTGGGGGGGGGAGGGGCGGTGTAGCCTCGTCTCTGGGTGACGGGGTATAGACAAGTTTCCTGGGCACTTCCGGTTTGCTTCCGGACTCGGCCGCGATCGTGTCTGTCGGTTCCGGTGTTTGTGAATACGGAGAAGCGTAATGTACTACCGTAGTAGCCATAGCGACCGCCGAAAAAATGCAAACTTGGGATCATTCTGCGAGTCTCCTATCTAATGAAAGAGTGTCTATCCCACACCCACACCCGTTGACACATGGGAAGATAATATGTGTAAATGGCCGAACGTAACTACAGGCAGGATTATAGCGTATTTTGAGGAATCAATGGCGGTGGATGGCAACGCGATGAACAATCTCAAAAGCTCCGAAGCGTACCAATATATCCACAGCAACAAAGTAGGTCGGGTATGTTGTAACGCTATGTATTTCATCAAATTACCCCCGTTGTGAATGAATATTACGGCTATTATTCCAGTGTTGTCATTAAGAGGCCGATTTCGCAGCAAGAATATTTAATTGGTCGGCACGTCGTTCTCGGTAAGGACGCTTTCGTTATTGAAACAGACAACATGCATGCACACTCCTACTGTAGCCTATCTATCTGCATTTGCAGACATTCATGAACCCATATCTTCTGGACATTGCCTTGATGAAAAAACAACGCAGCTAAAAGTAATAAGTGCGACAGTGTCAGTGCAGAGTGCAGACAGCACTTAACTTGAATCTCCAGCAATAGGCTACGCACCTTAATCTCTCCCACTCCACACCTGGCACCTGCGTCAGCTCTCCTGCACTCGTTCTCGGCTCGCATGTGGCTTTATTGGTGGTAAGCATTTTGATTCATATCCTCATCATACGAGTGTCGGGCAACAAGCGCGAGCCATTGATTGATTGATTGATTCGCCCGAGTAGGTAAAAAGGCTTTTTACCTCCGCTAAATTGACAGCCTACGTCCAGGGCCGTAGCTAGCTATGAGAACGGGGAGGTCCGGACCTCCCCTAATATTTCAGAGGGGGATTTTTTTTTTTTTTTTTTTTTTTTTTTTTTTATAAAACAATCTGCATGGAAAAGCATGAAAAACACGGGATCGCTTTTATTTTGAAATGAAAGGCAGGTCAGGCAGGAAGTCATCTGACGCCGCGTCCGCGGTAACTTGATTCCAAGAGAGCAGCAGCATGGTGGTGAGTGATGACTGTCTGTCTGCCTGGCGAGATAATTGAAGGTGAGCGAGCTGCGAGACAGTGAGCGAGTGAACGACAGACAGTGAGTGACACTGACAGATTTTTTAGCAACAACCAAGAAAGTAAGTGTCTAGTCTGTCTCTTAAGTAATGTTACCTGTGTGACACGTTGGGATGCTACTGGCTAATCATGCATGATGCCAATTGCCAAGCTCCCGAAGTCAGGTATGCAGGTGGCTATATGCATGGTTTCAGTTTCATGACCCAATAAGTAACAAAAAGAGGTGGTGTAAAGTTAAAAACAACAGAATATATTTTATTTTATTTTTCAATCGTTCCTATCAGGAATAAATAAATGTCCCTCTGTATGTTTTTTTTTATTATCGATGATGACTTTGTGTGTTGTGTACGGCTTGGGTTGTGTACCTGTGTTTGTAGGTGTCATTTTGATATGAATTTGGCTAAAACAGTTTGTGTTTGTTAGTTACAATTATGTTGACAGGAGAGCTGAGCAGGTGGTGACATGAAAGAGAATATACTGAATAATGACATCACAACAGTATAATCCTAATGTTGATTTAAAATGATATATTACTCTAAATATGGCTTAAAAAGGGGAAAAAAAAACCTAAATTTTTTTTCGCCTCCCCTTGCTGGACCTCCCCTATTTCGGAACCCTGGCTACGGCCCTGCCTACGTCGGGTCTCTTTTGCTTTTGACGGCGGCAGGCACGCTTCTGTTTCTTTCCTGCCGTCTTGCTGGCCTCGGCTGAAGTAGGCTACTTGTTGCATGATCTAGATTAAAAAAAAAGGACTGGCCTAGCAAGGGATGTCTGTTTTGACATTTCGGTTTCCTCCTGTGTGTTTCCTCACAGCGGGTCCAGCGCTGGCCGGCGGGACTGATGCTGCTTGTTGTGCAGCTTTTAAACGGCGCTCTACAGTAAAGAAAGCGTCTGCTATATTTTTCTTTTTCACCAACACTCAAGATACAGGGGGCGGAAAACATATGATGTAATAAGTCTCTATTTAAGTCGTAGCTTATTGGCAACATCAGGCTGCTGTGGACGCTATGTGGACTTAACCGGAAGCCGGGGACATATAAGGCTGCTATGGCGCCGCCCTAGGCCAGCGCTGGGAAACTTGTCTATAGCCTGGGGGATGAGGGGGAGGGGAAGGTGATAAGCCTGGAGGGCCATCAGCCAGAGCCGGAGGGGGGGGGGGGGGGAAGCCGTGTGGTGGTCCAAACAAATTGCTCCCAAATTATCATTACAGAATAATGAGAAATATTTTCACTCAACACTACAGTATGTAATCAACACAACAACGTAAGACAAAGATAACAGTCAATGAAAGACACAGCCTGTGCTACATGCTGGATGTCTGCAGAGTCCCCTGGTCTGATCCATGTCCCTGTTTGTCCTTGGCCAGCTCCTGCCTTGATTCCTAGCTGTGCACTTCTGCAGACAACATCTCCCTCTGCCTGGACCACGCACAGTCTGAGCAGCATGTCTTCATCGGACTTCTCCAACTGTCTGGAGTTGATGGGCCACGACCCGTTCCTTACACCCTACCAACGCCAACAGCTGCTCAAGAAAGTCAAAGAGGTGAGACTCTCTTCCAGCCATCCATCGTGCAGGAACTACCACAGTGAGAACATCACATCACGTCACATCACACATGCATTTCATTCCAGGCTTCTTCCCTATGGGACATTTCCATACTTCCTGTTTACATTTGAAACCCCTCCTAAATCCAGTTGTTAATGCGTCTGCCCTGTCTTTTTTTAATTGCAAAACATGTAGTACAAATGTACAAAGGTGATTTAATAGATTTCTTATTGTTGGAAGAATATATTGTTTTAGTATATTGTTTGCTACGCTTTTCAAAAACAATAAATAAAGACTTTAAGTTGGTGAATATGGTTTTATGGATGTGAAATGTTGCTAAAATGTCTGCCATGTTTTAACTGGGGTCTCTCTGGGATTGTGTGTGTGTGTGTGTGTGTGTGTGTGTGTGTGTGCATGCATGCGTGTGTGTATGCGTGAACACGCGCATGAAGGTGCATGGCCACATCCGCTCCATGTCTCCGTCCCTGGTCGCTCAGCTGGGTGGACTAGCGGTGGAGATGTCAGAAGCAGAGCTGGGCACCCTCCGTCTGTCCGAGCTGAGGAGTATCTACGCCATGGGATCAGTCAACACCTGGACAGACAGACAGGTATCAGCTTCGGTCATAGCCGGAGACATATTACATCCACTGTGTTGTGTGTTCACTCGCTTTCTGAAACAAATTGTACAAGTAGCACTGGCATGCTATACAATACAGGGTGAAGGTACAAGTACGTTGCTAATACATCCACCTCCAATCCTGTTTGAGGCTATTTTACGCTCACTCATTCTCTCCATGGCTTTCATCCTAGCTGGCTGTGCTGTTCAGCCGCTTGTTAAACGCCACCAAGCAGAAACCTTCACAGCTGGACTCCAGCACTTTTGTGGCGATGGGATACATCGTGTGTGGAGCTAAAACAACAGAGATGCGTTTTTTCAATGCTGTGGAGTTCAGGTGAGACGTGTGTGTGTGTGTGTGTGTTTATTAGGGGTGTCAAAAATAATCGATTATAAGATGCATCGTCGATGCGGACGTGCACGATTCTGCATCGATTCACAAATGTCAAGAATCGATTATTAATTTTTTTTTATTTTTTTTAATAATCAAATAAAATATAATGGAAGTACATGCAGTTGTTTATTTTAATTATGGATCATAATACAATGCAATTCCAAATGCACTTTTATTTTAAAAGTAGTCACGCAGTGAGAAAAAAGAAAGTGAGAAAAAATAAATCATTGGGGAATATTGGGGAAAAAAAGTGATGCATTGATTTAAGATGTATCGAGATGCATCGATAATCGAATCGAATCGAATCGTAGCCCTCTGAATCGTAATCGAATCGTGAGGCTAGTGAAGATTCACAGCCCTAGTGTTTATACGTGTATATTAGGGCTTTCACAGTCAACAAAAAAAACACTAGTCGACACTATGCATCATAATCAACTAATCGTTCATCTGTGGTGAAGAATAAATACATAAATTGAACATAGATTTGTTTGAACACTCATTTTCCACATGACGCCATGTTAAATCAACAGAATTGAAGGTACTTATTCACCTTATTCTTTGCCCACACATGGACGCTTCCGCATTACGTCATTTCGTAATAGTATTTCCGTTTTAGACTTGCCAAAAACCTCGCAGGCAAGATGGCCGCCCACACTCCCCTCCTAAACTGGCAGAATTACTCCCCCATAAACTAACATATCTTGGCCAATAAGTATGTAACATACAAAATAAAACAACCCGTAATATCTTAATTTTATGTAGAATGCAGAGGACATGTAACTGTTTAGTTAAACTTGCATTCCAGGAATATTGTGCTCTAAAGATGACGTTAGTGGAGTCGAGACTGTTTTGTCCTGAAACCCACATAGGTTGCGCATCCGAGATAGAAACGTTATGAATATAGCCACGTTTATAAAAAACAAACTAACGCTGGTGATCCGTATGGAAACAGTGTTACTCGAAATGGTTAAAAGTTATATCAATTTGGTCATTCAGTGGCATTTTACTGCCATATAACATAACTAACTAGCGGCTAATATTAGCCACAGTAGGCAACTAGCGCTGAACCGGAAGAACAAATACGTTTGCGTTGAACGCGGAAGAGAGAAAAAGTGGGTGTGGTGAATAAGGTGAATAGACAGAAAGACTCGTCTATGTTGTTACTGAAGTCAAACAGTCGCTATCTCCAACTCAGACAAGCTGCTGGGGTGTAATGGCTCATTTGTAAACAGCCTCTCAGAGCCAATCAGGACTCTGCTATTTCACATATCTCCACATTGGTCCCGCCTACATTAAGTTAACCCTTTACTGGCTGTTTTTGAGACCCTTTTGATGAGAATTGATCATTTCTATTGTGTGAAAAAAATATATCTTCAGCGGTATTAATCGACTAGTCAACTATTATTTGGAAGTAGTCGATGACTACTAAAATTCAGTAGTCGTGAATACCCTAGTGTATGTGTATATATATCTATTATTATTATACTATTATATTGTATATTATTATACTATAATATTATTATCTATTTACTAGTATAATATTATTATACTAGTATTATATATAAATACTGCTGGTTTAAAAATGGGCTGTACATTCACAAAAAGATCTATATATAGTGTGTATATATGTATATACTGTATGTGTATATATATATATATACACACACACACTATATGTACTGTATGTGTGTGTGTGTGTGTAGATATATGAGGACCGCTTTTATGACTGTTGAAGCATTTTCTGAAAATCTCATAAAAAAAACGCATTTACACTGTATGCTTCATTTACACTGTAGCTTCATTTACACTGTAGCCTACGCTTCTGTACTGAAAATCATAAAAGTCATAAACTTTTGTTAACCACAGACCTTATTTCAAGCATTCAACCAAAATCCTCACACATAAATCCCATTGACTTTTACACATAAGAGGCGGAAGTGTTAACATCCAGGTCCGGAGCACCTTGAATTGCCTTTGTGTATGAAAGGTGCTATATAAATAAAATTTGACTTGACTTGACTCATTCCTGTGGTACTTCTGTCCCCTTTACTTACTGTGTGACCTGCTGTCTCCCCCTGGTGGCTGCAGTAAGGCTGTGCTGTGGCTGGGTCAGCTGAGGCTGTCCTGCTCACCAGACCAGTTGCTGGCTCTCGTCGACCTTCTGCAACACAGTCTTGCATTTGGACCCACAGGTAACTGGAAGACTGATGTCTTCATTGAGATTGGAGTTCTGGCAGGTAAGACACATCCACTCTCTTCATGTTGAGCACCCTGATATGAACAATCCTCTCTGTGATCATCTGCTAAATGTGATTTTTCACTCAGTTATGTTGGTGGCTGTTTAGCTCTGGGAGCATTGATGCTACTTCACTTTCTCGTTGTGCAGCTGGTCTTCCAGATATGTCCATGTCAGCTTTGGTGAGGGACCAAATTGAAGGAATCACACCTCTGGCTATCTCAATGATACCACCTGAGCAGTTTAGTGTAAGTCTTAAATGACTATTATTACTAGTTTACTGTACACTGACCTGACTTCCACAAAACAAGTCTATGGAGTTCTATTCAGCTTTTGTTCTGGGACCCGAAATGTCTTGTTATCTATGTTGGTGTGTTCATCTTGACAATTCGTGCCTCCCCTCATTTGGCTCATGTCACCTTCTGCAGGTGGTGTTTAACCCGAACCAGATCAGCATGTTCTCCTATGAGCAGGCTGTGGCAGTAACAGCTGAACAGGAAGCAGCCCTGTCAGGTAACCAGCGGAAAGCCCTGGGTATTGTGCTGTCACCCTGGGAGGACAGGCCTGCCGACTTCAGAGGTAAACCACTGCAACTCGGATCATTAAAAAAATAAATTAAAAAGCCCGTTGATAAATTAGAAACATGTACTTAAAGGCCCATTCCGTTGGTTCTGGCGAGAAATAAATGTGCACAAAGTGTTTATTATTGGCACTGAGTGAATGCGCCTTGACGTCACTTAAAAATGGCGACCAGGGGCGTTTCTCTCCGACCAGCCGTTCAGAAGATACATGGAAAACCGCAGTTTCGAAGTGGATAGCATCTCCCGCCACAGCTAGAGGATGTGACGTCTCGCGCGTTCACGTCGAGCTTGTCTCTTGTCTAGACGCTAACAGGAAATGGCTGAAGTAGCTTTTAACGTTACGCTCGTCGCTAGCTGCTAGCTAAAGGAAACAACAAACACAGACTCCAGAAAAAGTCCAGACTAAATAAATAAATATTTATCTAATGAAGCCCGTCTGGCCAGACAGCAGCAATGTGACCGACATCGGGGGGGAAACTAGAGTCAGGACTGTGTTTTCGGTTCATGAAGGGAACTTGCTGCTTGTAGCTACTGTAATGTGGTTTTGACCAGATAACGTTAGCTGCTTGCTAATGGATTTTCAAGATTTTTACTGTCACTCCGTAGTACAAGTATCTGACCACCTGGTCAGAAACTCTGCTAACATTACCGTCTTGTGTGAAGTAATGCAACCCTAACGTTACTACCGTTATGCTTATGGTCATGGAACATTATTGTTTGACTGCATTTAGCTGCGGTGGTGAGTCGTTAGCTTCATGCGGGGGTCACCCCTATGTTCCCACAGCCCAATGTTCCCACAGCCCTATGTTCCCACATTTCTAAGATTTCAGCCCTATGTTCCCACAGCCCTATGTTCCCACATTTCTTAGATTTTTTTTTCTTCCAAAATAAGGCCCTGTGTTCCCACATTTCCCAACAATAGTCTTGTTGCACAACCACACCAGTCTCAAAGTTTTGTGTGCCTTTGATCATGCAAGAATACACATGATCATGAAAAAATACACAATATGACTAGCACTAGTTAGCAATTCATCCATATCAGATTTGGCCCCAGCCCCCTAAACTACAAGAAGTGGTTTGCACTAGTTCTCATAATGTTCCCACGTTTACTAAGATTTACTTACTCTTTGTCTGTGTGCATTTTAATTTTTAATTTTATTTTATTGTATTAATGAAGAATCAAAAAGGCATTCACAATCCAACTTACACAATGCATCACTACGAATGACTGAGTAAGGTCAAAGAGACAAAAAACCACAAAAAATAACAAAACACAACGTGATCTAAACGTTTCGATGCAGAATGTTCCAATTTGCACCAAATTTGGTGAAGGCGTGTTGCGTGGAACACTTTTGTGTTGATCACGATCCGTCCATAGTTGTTTCTATTGCGACAGTTTGAAAAACCAAATGCACAATTTCGTAAATACTACAGCACGGATTTTCACGATATTTGGTGGAGAGGTGTAGTTCCGACGACCCCCTTATATTTTGATCGTAATTCGCGGCCATGCCCCATTGGTGCTGAGTGGTCCACAGTGTTTGCTCAGATGGCTGCTATTCATGGAAGCTTGATCCCTGGAAACCGTGGAGGAAAGGTTTTAGTTGTTCAGAATTTCTGTTTCCACCGTCATGAAACGAGAGGAGAAAAGATCCATTGGCGTTGCTGGCGCCAGAAATATAAATCTTGAAATAGTCTTCAAAGGACAGCACTTGCAGATTGCCTGTTCCTGGCACAAAAATGTTGAGTGAACTGCATAAATAGTGCAATAAAGGTTGAGTTAACTGCATAAATAGTGCAATATTTTTATTTATTTAAATAAATAAAAAATTCATCTTATTTTGATTGTTTGCTAGTAGCCCTGGCCTGTGGACATGTGCTGTTCTCTGGCATAATTTTGACACGTCCTTTGCTAAACTTAGCTCCTTAAGGCCAAAATACACCGAACATGTATGTCGCGCAAAAAAACGCGGCGCGCCTTTTAGATTCAATTATATTTAATGTAAAGTCTCACACCGGCCGTGGCTTGTCAGCATGCAACGCGCAGCACACGCGCTGCTCTATTTTACGCCACTGTTCTATTTTCAACGCGTTGCTGCTCTATAAAATAGTCAAGAAAGGGCTGTGGGAACATAGGGCTGTGGGAACATAGGCACGCTCCCCTTGATGCTAACTAATAGATTTAGCTATATTTATAGAAATTACCACCAGCCCCACTAATAACGTTACTGTCTTGTGTTGATAATGAATGAATCTAACAGTCGGAAATATGCCTAACGTTAGCCTACTGTCTGTTATGCTTACGGTACATTGTTTGACGGTACCGTACACACAGGGGGAGCAGGCTATTTCCTGGCTTGTGCAAACATGAGTATCCACTTCCCGCAGCCAGCAGGCTCTGACTGCAGTGGGACTGCACATACTAGTAGCGTTAGCTTGATGCTAATCGCGGCTAACTAATATTCATTTACATTTATAGAAATTACCACCAGCCCCACTAATAACGTTACCGTCTTGTGTGGATAATGAATTTAACAGTCCTAAATATGCCTAACGTTACTGTTATGCTTATGAAACATTGTTTGATTGTTCAGTTTGGTCAACTCCAGGCATTACCATACATACAGGGGGAGCAGGCTATTTCCTGGCTTTTGCTAACATGAGTATCGACTTGCCCGCAGTCAACGCAAGCCAAAACACGACCAAACATGCCACAATAACGTCCCCTAATTCATCCAGAATCCTTCCTGGGCATCTCGAGGCTGATCTGACTGATAAATTGTCCAGGTTGCCGTTTTCAAGTGACTTTTATGAGTTAACGTTACAAAGCAACGAACAGCTCTGCTGTTGCCAGGCAACTGCTTGTGCGCGTGCGAGTATGGTGCCCGCGCGTCAGCTCGTTCACACGCTGCCTGCAGTTACACTAACGGCCACCGGCGTCAGTAATAGTGAGTTTTGACGGATTGGGCCTTTAAGTTCACAAAAATCACATCATTTGTATGATCTTGGGACAATCCACCAAAATGGGTAAACATGAACAAACCTCTCTCAAAGCTCAAAACATTCACTTAAATCGCATGATTTGACAGTGGCTTTTCTTTATTTGTAAGACGTTTATTTAAACTCTGTTAGGGAAATGTTCTTTGATTTTTCGAGCGCCTTCATTACATTACATTACATTACGTCATTTGGCAGACGCTTTTATCCAAAGCGACTTACAATAACACATTTTTTGTCAGCAATAGAGCAATCAACTATGGAGCACAGTCTATGACAACTACAACTTCTGAAGGAACAGTGGTACAAGTTTAGGTTAGTGGTACAAGGTTGGTTAGTTTTTTTTTTTTTTTTTTTTTTTTTTAAGAAAGAGAGAGAACGAAGTTAGATCAAGAAGGGCCCAGATGGAGCCTGAACAACACTATCCAGCCACACATTCTAGCAAATAAACTGATTCAATATAAATTGCATAATTCAACCATCGCCTGGTGCATGAGATATCTTGTGCCTCGACCTCAGTTTGTTAGGCTGGACGACACTGTATCAGATATCATCTGGACAAAAACTGGAGCCCCTCAAGGAACAGTTTTAGCTCCTTTTTTCTTTATTCTTTATACTGCAGACTGCAGACATAGTGAGGCCATGTGTCATATGCAGAAATTCTCTGATGACACTGCTCTTATTGGTCTCATCAACAAAGGTGACGATCGGGCCTATAAAAAGGAGATTGATTTATTTGTTTCCTGGTGCGATGACAATTTTTTACTGCTCAATGTTGAAAAGACCAAAGAGCTAGTTATTGATTTTGGGAGGAAGAAGGCAGAAGTCTCCCCTGTCATTATTAAAGGGCTGGAGGTAGAAATAGTCCAGTCTTATAAGTATCTCGGTGTCCACCTGGACAGTAAGCTGGACTGGAAGAAGAACACAGATTCTGTGTTCAAGAAGGCCCAGTCTGGACTTTTCCACTTGAGGAAGCTTAGATCATTTGACATCAGCAGGTCACTTCTTCATGTGTTCTACCAAGGTATCCTAGCTAGTGTCCTTTTCTATGCTGTGCTCTGCTGGGGGGGCAGCCTCACTGTCATGGACAAAAATAGGATAAACAAAATGATTAAAAAGGCAGGCTCAGTGATTGGCCTTCCCCCTGATTCTTTGGAGATGATTATAGCCAAGAGAACAAGGAGAAAATTGAATTCTATTCTTTCTTATGAAGGCCATCCTTTGTTTAACTCATTCACCGCCAATGACGTCTTTGACGTGTTATCAGCAATGGCCTTCCCCGCCAAGGACGTGTTTGACGTGTTTTTGTTTTTATTGGTGCAGCGCCTGCAGCAAACACTTGCCCAGCCTGTCACACAGACACAGGTCCCTGCCTTCAAAGGGTAGCCGACAGCACGCGATCAAACACATACCGCAGCTGTTGTTTTGAAATTGAGCAGAGGGAAAGCAGAGAACGGGTAACGCTTCCTTGTGCAGACAGGAGAAACGCAATTGAAACGCCGAGCTGGAGTCGCCTTCCTCTGTGCCAGCCAGGAGAAAACGGGAGAAAGTAATCAAGAGATGTGTTTGATCATCGGAGGAATGAGGAAATGATCGATCAGTTTGCGAGGGCGGTGAGGACGTGTTGAATAGCCGAGGGGAAAACGGGAACGATCATAGATATGACAGGGAGACATGGACGAGGACGGTGTACCAGAACAAATCAAAATAAACACAGGAACAGCTAGGCAGCAGCGGGCAGAAGGCACTCACAGCAGCCCGCTGTCCTTCTCAAGAGCTCTTCAGTTGGTTCATGAAATCGCTGGGCTGCTCGCCCTCCAGTGTTGCTCCTGGCCAATCCCAGCGCCACAGGGCGTGGTTATTGCTTATCCTATGTTGGGTTAGAAATCTAAAAGGGGGATCGTGTGTGTGTGTGTGTGTGTGTGTGTGTGTCTGTCTGTCTGTCTGTCTGTCTGTCTGTCTGTCTGTCGGTGTGTCTGTCTGTCTGCACACTCACACCGAGTAAACTGTATTGTTGAATGTAAAAAAAAAGCACTTCATGTGTGTATATATATATATATTTTTTTTTTTTTTTTTTGTCATTTGTGTCCTAACGAATAATATTTACATGTCTGATGTCAATACAGTTCAAAATAAAAGAATTGAGAGTGAGTTATGCCTGAGATTGTGCCCTTTTACAAAAATGCTTTTTTCTCCCTTTTCTCTTCCCAGACAGGCTTTTTTGGTGAACATGGGGTGTATAAAAAGGGTTATAAGTAGAGTACAGAACATGCTAAAAGCTAACTTTCTTTTTGGGGGTGAAAGTAGAGACTTAGATCTTCATTTCGAGGTATTGGACATCACTGTAGTCCTAGTACAGAATTTACTGTGGGTCTTGAAAGATGACCAAACATTATGGAAATACTTGGCCTGTGCCAAAAATGCCAGTCAGATATTGGCAGTGAATGAGTTAATGTATTTAATGCCCTGCGCAGTTTGTTTAGTAATAGGCTTTTGATGCCTCGGTGCTCTACTGAGCGATTTAGAAGATCTTTTGTTCCTGCTTCTGTAAAATTATTTAATGAACACTGCTAGCCTTGCTTTGTGAGGCTCTCTCTCTCTCCACTGTATTATTGTTATTGTGCTGTATGTTACTGTTTCTTGTTTGTATCTGTTCTCGCTCTGGTGGCAAACCATGTTTCCCCTCGGGGATTAAGAATAAACACCATACCATACCAAAAGAGGCCTGAAACACAACATGTAGCTAACAGCTCTGAACACATGTAGCTAACAGCTCTGAAACACAACATGTAGCTAACAAACATGTAGCTAACAGCTCTGAAACACAACATGTAGCTAACAGCTCTGAAACACAACATGTAGCTAACAGCTCTGAAACACAACATGTAGCTAACAGCTCTGAAACACAACGTGTAGCTAACAGCTCTGAAACACAACATGTACCCAGAATTGCTGGAATCAGGTGTTGCCACACTTACAAAGCAGCTCCTCCCATTCAGTCTTAATGGAGCAACAGAAACTAAGTGTGACGGCATCATCTAAACTGGAACTCTGTTTACTTTGCCTTTTGTTTGTGACATGCCCAAATACAGTGTGACCAATGGGCATTCTATTTTCCAGTTCTATTGTTTTGACCCCTGTGTCTGTGTGTGTGTGTGTGTGTGTGTGTGTGTGTGTGTGTGTGTGTGTGTGTGTGTGTGTGTGTGTGTGTGTGTGTGTGTGTGTGTGTGTAGGGAGAGACTCATCGGGCTGGCACTGAGCCCCAGTCCTCTGTGTCTCATGCTGATGCTGCTGCCCTGCCCCACCATGCCCTGATCTGCCCCCATCCACCCTGGCTCATGACCTCACTCACCCCTGGCAGATGACCTCGCTCACCCCTGGCAGACGACCTCGCTCACCCCTGGCAGATGACCTCACTCACCCCTGGCAGATGACCTCGCTCACCCCTGGCAGATGACCTCACTCACCCCTGGCAGATGACCTCACTCACCCCTGGCAGATGACCTCACTCACCCCTGGCAGATGACCTCGCTCACCCCTGGCTCATGACCTCGCTCACCCCTGGCTCATGACCTCACTCACCCCTGGCAGATGACCTCACTCACCCCTGGCAGATGACCTCGCTCACCCCTGGCTCATGACCTGACTCACCCCTGGCAGACGACCTCACTCACCCCTGGCAGATGACCTCGCTCACCCCTGGCAGACGACCTCACTCACCCCTGGCTCATGACCTCGCTCACCCCTGGCAGACGACCTCACTCACCCCTGGCAGACGACCTCACTCACCCCTGGCTCACGACCTTGTTTAACCCTGGCAGATGAGCTCACTCCTGCTCCAGCAGGAGAAACCTCTTCCACCGTGAAGATGATCTCATCTGTCTGTGCAATACGGTATCTCTCTGAAATGAGCAGCACTTCACCATTTCTGTGTGCTTATGAGTTTTGTCATTTATTTGTGTAACTATCTCTTTGACATATCAGCAAACCGCACTGAAGAAACCAAAGGAATATTATGTAATTTAAGAGATTAAAAAATATAGATTTGCACAGTATATCATATAAACACCCACTGTAGAATGAGTATCCTTACACATGAACCTGAATGAAACCCAGCTGTACCGATGTAGCCTTCTCAGGGATGCAATGCCATACCCAGAACAGCAACTAAAATACTTTAAAGATTTAAAAAGAGTTATTATGAGCAACTCCTTATGCAATACTATGTTGTGCGAACCTGAAAAATCTATTTTTTTAGAAATGACAAAACGTCTGCTATAACATAGCTATAACATTTGGTACATTTATATCTATCCTAAATTATCTTGTTTAAGTAGCCTTCATAAAGCTTAATAACAACTGATTCACTTGGACTTGTCTATTCATAGTATTCCCATGATGTCACATGCATTTCCGACCAATATGGCACTTTACACTACACACAGCTCATTGGCTGTGTGGTTAATCACCTGTTAATTGATTACAAGCAGACCAAGATGTCTGTGTGGTGATGTCACAGAATACTATCAATAAACCACTGGTCTACTTGTTGCTGTGAGTTTTGTATTGTTGTGCTAACATTCTGGTATGATAAACATGGACCTGGAACCATTCTGCCTATGTTTGAATCTGGTTTTCTATTTTGACACCCGCCCCCCCTTCCTATCAATTGGGTTAATGGTTAAGAAAACCCTCATCTTAACCACATCTATTTTACTTGCTGCATGTTCTGTGTGTTTGAGCTGGGCTGTAGTCCAGTGGTGAAAGACCATGCCTTCCAACCCAAAGGTTTGTGGTTTGAATCCCGGTACGGACACTTAAACCTTTTCAAGTCTTTCATTGGGAAAGCCATAACAAAACTGCCTAGAGATCCATTGTAAGCTACCTAGGCTGATGGTCTAGGGGTTAAGGCGGTGATCCTTAACAACCCCGGTGCAGGTTCGATTCCTGCAGGGGATTTGAAGTCGTCTCCCCACCCCTCCCCCATCCCATCCCCCCCCCCCCCCCCTCATCCCACCACCCCCCCCTCCTCCTCCCCCATCCCACCCCCCTCCCTCCCCCATCCCATCCCTCCTCCCTCCCCCATCCCTCCATCCCCCACCCCTCCTCCCTCCCTCACCCTGCCCCCCTCCCTCCTCCCCATCCCATCCCCCCCTCCCTCCTCTGCCATCTCCTGGCCTCCTTCCTTCACTGTGTTCTCACTCAACCACTCTCACCATCTCTGCAGGGACTGTGCCTGCTCCCCTCTCTCCTCTGCAGGCTCAACATGTCAAATCTGGGGGAGTAAAAGGATCAAAGGATTTGATTGACATACAGCCACTGGACAGCAGGCTTTGAAGTTTGCTATTTCAGCTATGAATTGCAGTACATCTATAAATAGCAGAGCATGTGATGGCATTCTACCAGCGGCTCAAAGTGGTGGAAGCGGAGTCGTCTTACCAGGATGAAAACAGCCAGGATGACGATGACCGCGGTGGTGATGGTGGCCAGAGGGAGGCGCACACACGGGCGCTTCACCACCTTGATTACTGCAGACACAGCTGGCAGCTCGACAGCTTCTCTGGAAACAGCCGCTGTGATCGTGTGTATTTTTATGCCCAATATTCCCTACTGAAATGTCATAATTTGTAACTGTGACTCTCAAAATACGATCAAGCTCGTGTCTAGTCCATCCAACCCTGCCACAACAACACAGAACGTCTTTGCACAGAAACATCAAACAAGAAGTCCCAAACTGAATGGGAGCAGCTCACCTGCTATCAGGCCGGGGCGTTGACAGCTATAGACGGTCTCTTTCGTGGACAGCTCAGTCGGTGGTCTGGAGGCCAGATACAAACAGCCTCAGCTCATAAGACGCTTCTTAAAACAAAAGTCACACACACACACTAACACCCACCCGTGAGAACGGAGGGAAAACTACTAGGGAACAGGGGCTCCAGAGAATCAACACTAACCAATAAATACAAACTTGAAGAGAAAGTAAAACTCAACACATAGTTTATTGGCATCACACATCAAACTTTTTTTCTTTCATATAAAGAGGGAATGTATCAAGTATAGACTATGAAAGTGCAAATAGCATTTCAAGGATTAGTTGTTTTACAATAGAAAATCTCAATGCATTACAAAATATGTTTGCCATTTAAAAATAAATCACCTTGACATTGGAAGTGAAATACAAAGGAAAATCCAAATCCCATTTAGATTTGTACCCATTTCTGTTTTGAAGTCTGTCATTTAATTTGACAGTTATTGAGTGTTAAAGTGTGGACCAGTGACATCACTGGTCCACACTAACTCAAATTAATAACTCATTAACTCAAATCAACTCAATAACTGTCAAACTAGATGAATGACTTCAAAACCGTTTACAGTTTTCTGATATACTACTGATGTTCTAATGATACAAAGCTGGTTGAAAATGGGCGGAGTGTTCCTTTAAATAATGATAATAATCCTCAGTATCAATAATGATAATAATCATCAGTATCATCCACCCTTGCATGGTAGCAGCAAACAGTGGACATAATGATAATAATAAAAAAAACAGTGGACTTATCAAAAGACAGCATATCTCCAGTCATATGGACCATAATACTGTAACTACGGAGACCAGCTGTGGACAAACTATCATAGTACTGTTTCTCATTCAGTTGGTACTTTTTTACAGTGTGTTAAGCTTACAGAAATGAGGACTTGAGTCGACACTTTTAAGTGATGGCGAGCAGTGTCTGCTACCTGGTGAAATGTCTAGTGTTGCTGACTACGTCATAGTATCGCGCAAGTCTGATTGGCTATATAGACGGCACGCGTTTGACTTCCTTGTTTTGGTTTTCACTCGATTGAAATGAATGAACGTGTCTCCGCTATTTTTATCAGCCTGTCCTTGATGTATGACTTCGTGAAAATCACAAAGAACATCGTGCACCAGAGAGAGGAGGTGAGTTGTGTGTCGTTTATATGCGGCTGCAGTCAAGTACGTTACATCTTGCCTCCGAGGTGGTTTCACTGTGCGTTCCTCTTCGCTTGGCTGTCTGCTTATAGCGTTCGGGTGTCACGTGACCGTTGAACCGAGGCGAACATTCACTGAAGTATAAATACAACACCATGAGCGACACTTTCTTTTTCATCTGCGACCATGTGCTGAGCGACACTTTATAATAAGTATAAATTAAGCTTTAGAGTAAAGGTCCTTACACATCGGTAGCGTTTTTTTCGTGCGATTAATTTGCATGTCAATAATATTTTCCGAACCTATATCAGTCAATGCAACCGTGCATACCAACGGCGAAGTTTCGCTGAGCGTTATTGCGGTGTTTATTTTTTCCAACCACGGTCGATTTTTCAGAAATTCGCTTCCGACGTGTACACATCTGTGGCTGTGATTGACAGGTGGGTCAAAACTCGCATCGCAATTTCGTGCCGTATATTCGCATCGCTCTTGATGTGTAAGGACCTTAAGGGTTAGGTTTAAGTCCAAAACACAGCAGCACCTCCCCTGCAACACTTCACGCCACTGTGCCATTTCAAATGTGGCTGCCTCGCGTCATCTCGTTGTCCCGCGCTGTGTGGTCGCTCGTAAGAGTGTGCTAGGGGCGTCATAATGCCTGCCACCGCTGATGTGTTTTACACTTTAGGCCAGTGGTGCCGGACCAGTCAATCGCGGTCTACTGGTCGACCGCGGACTGACCCCAGGTCGATCGCGTCAAAAAACGATTATAAATTTTTTTTTTTTTTTTATAATCAAATAAAATATAATGGAAGTACATGCAGTTGTTTATTTTAATTATGGATCATAATACAATGCAATTCCAAATGCACTTTTATTTTAAAAGTAGCCACACAGTGAGAAAAAAGAAAGTGAGAAAAAAGAAATCATGTATTGGGGAAAAAAGTGATGCATCGATTTAAGATGCATCGAGATGCATCGATAATCGTAATCGAATTGAATCGTAATGGAATTGAATCGTGAGGCCAGTGAAGATTCACAGCCCTAGCGTCAAGTGGTTGTGGGACAACGAGAAAGTGTTGTGAGGTTAGTTACTGCAGGCTGGAAACGATGCGTGTGCGTTTGCGGCGATGTTGAAACTGGACTGGTAGATCTCGGGAGGCTGGCTACTTTAAAAGTAGATCTTGGGTCAAAAAAGGTTGGGCACCCCTGCTTTAGGCATTCAGTGAACTGAGTGTTTTGTTACCTGCGCCTGGGGGCATCGGGGGAGTCGTTGGGGGCCACTCCCCGGGCTACCGAGGCCAGGAACTCCTGTCTCTTCTGCTGCACCAGGCACGCCGCGCGGATGATCTTATGGCGCGGGGTCCGCAGGTACGGCCGGTTGACTTTCTGTGCCAGGTCCTCCGTCACCATCTCCAGGTCCGTCTGAGGGTTAGGCTGGTCGGTTGGCTGGCCGACAGACTTATTGATAAACCCGTGAAGTGAAGGAGTGGTTTTTAAATGGATAAAAATATGTTATTCATTCCTGAGAATAATCCCAACATTTACCCCAATGGCAAGTTCAAGGACATTTAATTGACTTTCCTTAGGGCAAGTGTCCACATGGTGTTTGTCAGCATTTTTGTGTGCTGCCTGGAGCGCTTTGTGTGAGGAGAAATAAAAGTGGATGATAACTTCCCCTGCTGCTAGCTTACTACCCAGCTGGTTAGCTGGTTATGGAACCAAGCAAAGGCTTACCAGATATTTACAATACATGTCCGGTACCATACTGCCTTTAAGATCGCTGTTACAGTAACGTAAATTCAATGATTAGAATGTCCTATTTCTCCACCACCAGCACTTTGACTTTCTCCATTATTGTTGTTGCTATGGACGATATGGGAAATGGCCAGCGTCTCTGTCATTGCAATTGGTTGACTGGAAAAAGTTCATCTTGCGGCCGCTTCCCGTTGCTTTTAATGAGGAAAGGGTGCTATATGGAAACACTCTGCTGTAAATTCAACCATTTTCAATCCGGCCGTAAACCCGTTTTCAAAAACATTCTCAAATTCACCAACTTTGAAGTGTTTTCAAAGCCTGTGGGAGCCATGCCAATTTTATACATGGCCCTATAACTATACATCACATCAGCAGCACCAGTCGATACATACGTCAGCAGTAGAGTGCACACCGTGTCTGGCATATTTACATACTAGGGGTGGGGGGGGAAATCGATACACCATAGTATCACGATATTTTGCCTGACGATATTGTATCGATATTTGGATGCCAAGTATCGATATTAAAATAAAAATGCAGGCCATGCCATGGCAGGCCACCGGGCATCTGCCCGAAACGCCCGATGTTGCAGTACACGCCTGCAGTGGCGTATTGAGTCCAGAGAAGCTTAATAATGTAGCCTACATGTGGGGCAAAAACAAAACAAAACAAAAAAACACTGCATGTTTTACTTCCGGTGAGGTCAAGGAAAAGGAGTTAGACAATAGATCGCAATATCGCAATATTCAATATATCGCAATATCGGCGATATACTATCAAGTATCGTTTTAGTATCGTATCGTGGGCATCTGGTGATTCCCACCCCTATTACATACCGCTAAATATTTCAATCAAAGCCAACATATTTGCAGGTATAACTGGGGCAGGATGGGGACATCATGAGGTGGGGGACACTCTTTAGTTGCACATCTCTAATGGTCCACATGTGACCGACAGCTGTGAACATGTCTCTTGGTCGCAGTAAGTAGGACTGTGAACCTGCATAAGCTCGTAGATCTCTTTCTTGGTGCTTTTGGGCTCCAGGAAGAAGCCGTAAGGATAAGAGCACTTCAGGATGCGGCGAGTCTTTAGCAGCTCGAGGACCGCGTCTTCAATGAACGTAGTGTCGGGTGGGCCGCCTTCCCCTGGGAAAGACAAGGAGGCAAGGGGTAAAGAGGCGGAGGTTGAGGGGCAGTGAACCAAAACCAACATATTAGAAGAAAAGAAGAAAAAAACATACACTTGTATCCTCAATTGGCAACACAACTAAGCAGATCACCACAAAGTGATGAGATGGCAGTAGCAAAATAGTGAAACAACATATATTCTTTCTCTCAGATAGCATGATTAGGGATGTTCATCAATTATCGAAAATCGATAATTATGAGTGCCAACCACTTTTGGAGAACGGACGCTGTGCCAGAGTTTCAGAGCGTTTTCAGTGATTTCTCGAGGCCCACAGAATATTGTGTGATATTACTATGTAAACACCGAACACGCACAAAGAACGAGGAGACTCTATTGTATCATCAGCAAAAAAAAGTTTATTGATACCATTTTCCGTTCTTTAGTTATCAGCCGGAGAAGATAGGTTGTTTTCAGCAAAAACAGACGTTTCAAGCAAATCACTGACTCTGAAGCTAATATTTTCTGACCTGAAACATCTGAACAGTAATTTCCTTCAATAAACAGCACCCCCACCCCCCTCAACTCCAAACTCCTCCTCCGTGGGAGTGTCTCTGGTGGCTCTGCTCGCTCTGCTGGCTGCTGCGTGTGTCAGGCGAGTCTCTGCTGCCTGCTATGGCAGGCTCTGCTGCCTGCGGATCCACGTTCGGATGGCGGCCGCTCGTCGGGGGAGTCTGGATGGGGCTCGCTGAGTTCGTCTGCGTTTCTGGGGTTTCGGTTGTGAGCTGGGATGAAGCTGCGTCCGATTCTAGGCTTTCTGCTGCGCGTTTCAAAGTGCGCTGCACCCAGTCTATTTTCGGAGCACTCAGCCTTGTGCGCCGGCTCCCAGCGCGACACTGAAAAGCCAAACCATTCTCATGAGAATGGTTTGGCTTTGGTTTTATTTTCTGGCGGCTAATCGTGTGGAGAAACTATGTAGCAGAGACAGAGGGGCTCATTTGTGGGAGCGGATTGACTGCTGTTCGCAGCTAACGTTGGCTCCAGGCAGCCAGAGCAATCTGTGCCGCTCTGGCTCATGCATCGGTTTCTCTTTCATCACGGGGCTTTTTCTGCTGTTTTTCCTCAACTTTCGCTAATCTGGAGAGCACTGTCGCCACCTAATGGGTCCGTAAAATAGGTTATACACCTTCAATAGCTACAATATTTTTACAGGAGATGCACGAGGCTTTGATCCACGTCCCACCATCAAAAAACGCAATTGACGACTTTAGTCGTCTTTGGCACTCTACGTTACTATTCGAATTGACGACTATAGTCGTCATTGGCACTCAATGAGTTAAGGAATGGAATCGATCATGTGGAATTTTTATCGATTATTGTTATTATTATTATTATTATTATTTTTTTGCGGACTAGGTTTGGGTGGAATTCGTTCCTCCTCGCCCCACTCCATTGCACAGTCGACTAACGTGAGGTGGAGCTTCATATAGTCTCTAGTTTTCTGGCTGGGCACGGGCCTTTGTGCCAACAAAACTGTTTTAAACATGGGGAATTCACACCGGCATGCGCCGGGGACAGCAGAGTGTTGGAGAGGAGACACATTGAAATAAAGAGTTCATTGAGGAGAACACGTTGTCTTTCGTATTTTCTGCCATAGGCATTCATTTTGTAAAAAAAAAAAAATATATATATATATATATATATTATTATTAACACGTTCACTGCCATTGACGAGATATCTCGTCTTACAAAATCCAGCTGATATCTCGTCTTAAAATTTTTTTTTTTTTTTTTGACGGTGGAACGTCGATTAGACCCTTTTACATCTCCTGTACAAGTATTGGAGGTGTTGAATGTGTTGAAGGTGTATGGCCGACCCACTGGGTGGCGACGATGCTCTCCGGACGAGGGAGGGCAGAGAGAAAGCAGCCGCTGGAGGAGGAAATGGCTCGGGGAAATGGCTTGGCGAGGGCGCTTTCGGTTTCGCGCTTGGAGCTGGTGGTGGGGGATTGCAGATTTGCATGGTGGATTGTGGGTGCAGCACACTTTGAGGCACGGGAGCATAAATGGGACCAGAGTCGTGGAAGCGTCATCAAAGCTCTCGGCCAAAGCCCCGGGAAACGAGCGAGCCCATCTTGACTCGCTCAAGGAGCGTCCGCAGGCAGGCAGGCAGCAGCAGCAGCAGCAACGCGCTTCTGGCACGCCCGCTGCAGAGCCAGGAGGAAGGAGGAGAAGACACACGGAGGGAGGAGTTTGAAGGAGAGGGGTGTTTCCTGCTGTTATGGAGGAAATTACTGTTCAAAACTATTGTTTAGATTTCTGACGTCTTACTGATGCCCAGGGCCGATTTTACACTTCATGGGCCCTGGGGCTATTCATCTCTGCAGGGCCCCCCCCTCAAGCGGAAGGGAGTGTTGGCGGCGCGCCGGAAAAAATTTGAGTGTTTTTTTATATGTGGCTGCAGCTATTGCGAAACTGCGCTTGTATTTTACATTATAACCATTTTCTGGAAATGAAAAGATTCAAATACAAGCAAAACATTGGAATTGGAAACAATATCCACTTATTGTTTTTCACTAGCTAGCATACTTTCATTTGAAAAATGAATTCGACATTCGAGTGTGAATGTTGCACGCAGTCCCCCCATGGTCTTTGCAAAAATAACTAAAGATTTACACAACACAGCTTTTAGATTAGTGTGATTTGGAAAATATCACTCAGCTGAAATCTCAAAGAACATATGGCTCTCTTACGGAGTCCTTCACATTGAATTTGAGCTGGATCAATGAGATTGTAGCAAGAAGAATCCACTTGGTCATAGCAAATTGTGCTTTTGCTAGTCAGTGTTTTGGCACCTATATAAAGTAGGCAGATACGGACAGGAGTGAGACAAGTATTTCTCAGACTGACTCTACAAACCTTACATTGGAACAAAATATCACTCTGCTCACTATGTACAGTTGAAAAACCTCCAATCCAAAACACATACAGTAGGCTTTTACTCCAGTTGAAAAAAAAAAAAAGAAGTATATGGTATATGCCTGCATATGTTCTAGGCTAAATCCTCTATATTTATAATGTTTTTATCTCTTCTATAACAGATTTCAGAAAAAAGCAACTTGCACACAATCCATTTTAGGAAATATATTAGTGCTTTTCTATCCAGGAATGAAATCAATCGCCTAGCCATCTGTCGCAAGGAGGAGGGGTGGGGGGGTTGGGATTGCAACAATATAAGCTAAAGCCCCACACGCACAGGGAGCGCCAGATCCCAGCATTTGGAAGCCCACCCATTGTTTTAAACGACCAAACACGCACCAAGTGCGTTCTGACGCGCGTCAAACTGCCTTGACGCCCGTACTCCCAACCTGTTTCCATTTTCGAGCGTCAAATGAGGTTCCAGCAGCGACCAAAGCCTCTGAGCTTCCCCCCTCCCTCTCTGCCACTTCCATCCCCGTCTCTGTCTCGTAGTGCTCCTCAAAATCTCACGGCAGTTTAAATACAGGCATTGCTACACTAGCAAGACTACAACGTGAGAATAATTTTCTAAACACATCGGCTAGCAAAACATAGCCTATCCCTGGATGTCATGATGAGATTAGAATAAGTTTGGACAGAATTGTATAATTTCCCCCCGCAGCGCTGCTTTTTTTCTCTCCCCCTCTGCATGGCAGACAGGTAGGATGATCCAACAGCCTCTATCTCAAGCTTGCCCAGAATGACGTGCGGAACAAAAGGCTATATTTCCCGCTGCAAAGTCGATCTCTGAGAAGAATACTAGAGGAATAAATGCATTCGAAACATATTGATCCAGAGGAGAGAATTGTAGCCTACCTTTCCTCTGCAGTAGCCAGGCAGCGGCACTGTGCTCCAAACCGCGCCAGAGCTTCTCCCCATGTTTAGAAAGTGATTGAGCGGTTTATTGAGTCATGTCTAGCAGGGTAACTGCGGTGGATAGTCGGACCTGATTCTACGGTTATAATCTGCAGTTCATGTTTAGAAGGGGCTCAAAACTATGGTATAACAGACGGGGATGGAAGTGGCAGAGAGGGAGGGGGGGGAGCTCAGAGGCTTTGGTCGCTGCTGGAACCTCATTTGACGCTCGAAAATCGAAACAGGTTCGGAGTACGAGCGTTAAGGCAGTTTGACGCGCGTCAGAACGCTCTTGGTGCGTGTTCGGCCATTTAAAACAATGGGTGGGATCTGACGCTCCCTGTGCGTCTGCGGCTTAACTGTGCTAAAGCAGAGTGTCTTCTTCTTCTATCTTTTCCAACCAGCTACCAGCCTGTGACATGTTCTTCATTCCTGTATACATTCGTCCGGGTCCTACTGGAGGAATAGGTAGAGACTATCCATATTCCTCACTTCTACTTTGCCATCCAGATTGGTTTTTGGCCTTCCAAAACAAAACAAAAGTTCCTTCCTGTCTCAACCAATCAGATCACACCAAGTGCACTTGGTCCTCCCACTCGGAGGAGCTGCTGCTGGGCAGCTGGTCGGACACCGAGTTGCACCACACCACCGGAGTGTCGACTCAGACCTTGGTGCTTCCCCGCTCGGCGCGGTCGCCGCCCTTGTCGAGGGCGGCCATGTAGGGCAGCGTCATGGCGTCCAGCCCTACCAGATCTAACTGGGTGGGCCTCTGGGTAACGGCCGACTCCTTCTCCTTCAGGAGGCCGGGTCTCTGAGGGCAGAAAGCCACCTCCTCCGCCGGCCCTTCCTGAGGCTTCGTGTTGTCGGTGGGGAGGACGAAGACCCCCGTCTTCTCCTCATCCTGCGGGCTGCCTCCTCCGGCCAGGGGGAGTGTGTCTACGTCCGTCTCCGTGTCGGTGGATGTGGAGGGCACCAGCGTGATGCCTTGAGGGTTCATGTCGTGGAACCAGGCCATGATGTTGCCCAGCAGGTTAGCGTTGGCCGCCGCCGCCGAGGACGGGTCGCGGCTGTCGCACGCGGTCCAGTCTGTGGTGTCGCTGGAGGACGAGAAGAGGCCCGTGGACGAGTTGCTGCCGCCCAGGGCCACCGGGATGGGCACGGAGCCGCCGTAGCTCCGCCGGTGACTCTCCGAGTGCCGAGACGCCACGGCGACACTGGCCGAGTACTGGCTGTTGATGTTGCCCAGCCTGGCCAGGTTATCTCCCAGCTCCAGCAGCTCTGAGCTGCTCAGCGAAGCTCTGGGGAGGACCTCCATGCCCGGAGCGCTCCGCTCCAGCCGGGAGGGCAGTGAGGTGCCGATGGCACCGAGCGACGCTTCGTTGGCGAGGAACTGGTGGCTGGTCCCACACGCCATCACAGAGTCCTGGAGTGATAGCTGGATGGCCAGGAGAATGTTAGGGTCATCGTCGTCTAAAGAACCAAGAGCCTGGAACAGGACAGAAAAAACCTGTTTAGCATTTATGCAACCAGGTGAAAAACAATCAAAACATCTGGAAGACTGACCGCAAAGGCGAGACCCTTTTACTTGATTATCATAGTTGTCGTTGTGCTTAGAATTGCACCAGTTTGACAACTATAGTGTCACTACTTTTTCAACCATTTTTTGTAAGGGAGGATGCCCATGGAAATGGCACTGAAAGAAACTAGGAAAGTACCTGTGCCCACACACCTAACACCCACATTCAGAGGAATCCTGTTAAGTGAGAAATGAAATGCAGACATTGCATAAAATAGGCACAGCTATGGCAACGTTTCACAGATGTTGCTCTTAAGCGGATTATCTGTAGTTTGCTGTAGCCCCATTCCCACTGTGTTTGGAACAATCAATTCAACTGTTTTTCTGTTGGCATGGTGCCCAAATAGCAGTACAAGGACATTGTTTTATAGATCTGTTAAAGAGAGAGAGAATTATGAAAATATTTCTCACCACAGCTTCCCGAGCCACTTAGTGCTGCAAGGACTTTTACAAGTGAATTCTAATTGATTTCTGAGGTGCTTTTTGTTTGACCTTATCTGAAAAGTTTTCCGATGATGTAAAGAAACGCATGCTGGAGTGGAAACTTTGGAGGCAACTCACCATCAGAGGACCTTGTCTGTGGCCATTCTGTCCATCTTTGTCAAAGAAAAGGAGAGAGGGGGGGGGGGGGGGGAGCCCACAGTCAAAACTCCATTGTCATATTAAACAGAAACTTTTACAGTTGCACTTGGATAGCAATTCAGCCGATTGCCAATCGCCACATTTAGGGAAATCATCCTCCTTTCAGTGAACGCTGCAGAATGATCAAGTATCAGCCACCTGACACAGGGGATTTTCAATGTGCCATTCAGCATTTGCCCAGAAAATACACTCAATATCTTCACCATCTGAAATTGATTCAGTTATTTTCCTGCCATCCACTAATCCTTCTTGGCACCAAAAAACCTATTACACTAGCTTGCTGGAAAACTGCAAACTCGATCTCGTCTTCCAACCCACAGCCAAAAGCAAAGTAAAGTAATGAACAGGACTTCAATAAATAACTTGACGCTGGCCTGTTGCTCATACACTTTGCCCCCGTAAAGTTTAGCTCAATAACCAAAGTTGGGTACATGTAAATGGGAAAATCAGAAATTCATTCCCAAATTATTCTGGTCTAAAGAGTGTCTTCAGAAACAGAGGAATGTTGAGATGATTACAGTAACAAAAGACTGAAAGAGAATTTTTAAACTCCATATTTCAAGCACAATTTCTCAAGTGACACCACTGATGACATCACAATCATGACTGACACCGCCACAGACACAAATTAGCCAATTTTAACTAAAGTTTTGTCTATAATTTCGTTAAAACTCCAATGCTGGGAGGGGGGGGGGGCTAACGTGACTTGATTGTTGCAGCTAGCGCATTTCGCTGCAACAATCAAGTTGCAGCTTGAGTGAGTGCAGAACCTCCCAGCGTCAAAGTTTTAAGGAGCTGCAAGCTGCAACAATCAAGTCACATTAAACCGGACCTTGTACGCATAATTATTTGACAGCGGGGCATTCAAAAATAAGGTGGATAATCAAGGTTAGGTGGAAACCTAGCATATGGGCAGCGCGAAAAAACATTGTTGAACCTGTCATTGGCAAAAGTAAATGGTAAATGGCCTGCATTTATATAGCGCTTTTATCCAAAGCGCTTTACAGTCAGTAGGTACATTCACCCATTCACACACCGATGGCGGCAGGTTACCACGCAGGGTGCTGGCACACCAACGGGAGCAATTTGGGGTTCAGTGTCTTGCCCAAGGACACTTTGACATGCAGACTGGAGGAGCCGGGAATTGAACCACCGAACTCTTTTATCCAAAGCGATTAGTGGACGACCCGCTCTGCCTCCTGAGCTACAGCCGCCCCAAAGTATGATGAGCCCTTCTCCTAATGTCTCCCGCGGGTGGGGCTTGAGCAGAGCACACACACGCAGACACACTGACAAACATACATTTGCATAATGTCCCAAGATGCATTGTGGCATTCATAAGTTGACAAGGAAGCAACCAGATGAAGCTAAATAAGTGGTAGATGTATTTAAGAGTATTGTTAACTGGTGAGATGATGCAATGCATGTACCTGCACCTCGTTAAGGCAGTGTGTTCAGTTCACTTCAGTGTGCCCCACATTTTAGTTCAGCTTGACCATGTTGCCGTTTAAACCTCCTTAGTTCGTCCTGTGTGTTCCAGTTTGTGACATTGGTTCTAGGATTGAGTCCATGCTGTAAAGTGTCTGTTGTTGTTTTTATGTTAAATCTTGCCAGTTTCACCGTGTGTCTACGTGTGCTCAGCATGAGGAGAGATATTTCCGTTGCAATTGTCACAATGCTTATCTGGTAGCTAATTGACTGGAGTATTCAGTTTATTGTGATCTGTGCTTAAGTTGAAGTGTTTATTTCTGCTGCTGTAATTGTTAAGTAGATAGCATTCCTATGTATGGGGGGAATGTGTGCTCAACTCCATTGTGTGCGGACGCCATTAGCAGTACCTTGTTTGGCCACAGGGCGTCGACATTGCCCTCCGTGATCTTATTAACCATACATAAGGTTAAATTGGTTTATTTCTGTTAAGAGTCGACTATAGTAACTTACTCGGCTGTATGCAGCTTTATGTTATGGTTAAAGGAGCATTACAATGCTTATTGTTATATTTTATGTTTACTGTAAATGGGTCTTGGTTTAATTTCGTAATATGGGGAAATATATAGCTTTAATTTCACTGTATTTTATATTCTGTAGCCCTGAAGATCTAAGTGCCTAATTGTGGTTTATTTGTGTTATTTCAGACTAATGATAATACTACATGTCACAACAATAAATACTGGATCGCAGTACTGTTCAACCAAGAAGTTATGTCTCCTCATCGTCATTCTGTGTCCTGACCGTCACCCCATCCTGTTCACTGCTAAAACCTGAAAGAGCTAGCCCTACCTAATTAGCTCAGTAACAGTAGATAATAATGATATTTATTTTTACCACACCGTGCAATTGTGGAATATTTCAATGTTGGCCAAAATAAAAAAATACAATTTGACTATATGAATTAACACCCTAAGTCTAAAGCACATTTTTAGAAGGGGGGTATATATATATCTCACAACTAGAATGAGTTGTAAGCAGCGTTTAATACATTTTTCAAAGGAAATCATTTAAAATATTGTTATGGTGCAGCATCTCTTATCATCAGTAAATTAAAAACCATTCTTCAACAAACATCGAGTTCATGAAAGGTTAAACACTGGTGGTGAGATGTGGTGAAAAATGCAGTGAAATACCTAAGGTGCTCTCGCTAGGGTCATCAGGGTCAGGAGTGTTGCTACGCAGACTCGCCCTGTCACCTCGCCTCCTTTGCCTGTGTCTCTGCCTGTACTGGAACTCTGCATACTCCTTTAAGCAACAACAAAATACCAAATTAAAAACAGAATTCACCAAAAACACTGATAATGGCAACTTCATAATCCTTCACTGTTGTTTTCATTGCAACAGATGGTCTTATGTCCCTTTTATTCACATTGCATAGACTTTTTTTTCTCAGGTTCAAATCTGAGTGTGTGACTTGTGCTAGCTAGCTAGAATTACGGTATATATACATATATACCATATATATATATATATCGTAATTCTTCCAATAAGCGCCTGTATTCTAATTGCCACCGGTCTTCCATTTCCCGCCGGGGGTCCAAGTTGATTTGCATAATACGCAGACTTGTATGTGTGCGCGCACACACACACACAGAATTCTAATCCAACCTATGTGTTGCATAACGTAATTTTGTAATCGTCTTTCCGTTTTAGACCCGGAAGTCTACGTAATAATTTTTAGACTTTCCAAAAAGCTGTTTTCAAGCAAAAAAACAAACTGTTTTAAAGTTTTAATATTTTTTCAGATGACAACATAACATTCCAAATATGTGACCAGTTTATCAGAATAACGCCTATTTGGAAATATTTAACGAGCAGCGAGGACAGAGCGCTGGCTGTGTGACCAGTCGGACTAGCTAGTATCTGTCAACCTACTGTAAGCTACAGTAGAAAACACTGTCGACGTGCTTTTGTAACTAACGTTAAATGCCGACCGGGTACAGCCATCGGCACCTCGCAGCAGTAACGCTATGAACATGTTACTGAAGTTGGCCGCAGTGTAGCTTCTGAATGTTGCCAAACTTAATTCATAGTTACATTGTTTTGAAATTGGCCGCCAACTAGCGCTGAACCGGAAGAACAAATACAATTGCGTCCAACACGGAAGAGAGAAAAAGTGGGCGTGGTGAATAAGGTGAATAGTCGAGGACAGGGGTTTTCCAAGTGTGGGAGAGTGGGCCTCCCCCCAGAGAACATACAGACAGCTGCGCCTACCCCCCCCAACCCCAATTATTATTGCCATTATTGTTGTATGCTCCTCTCGGGCATAACGACGAGTTCCAAGAATGTTGTAAACATCTTTATCAATATATGATAAAGATTTAAGATTTTAAAACTTCCTTTTTTCAATATCTTCTTTTAAACATTTTAAACATCTTTATCAACTCTGAAGGATTTTTTTAACCACATCTTTATTATAACTAGCGGGAAACCTGCCCCATGCAGTGTATCGAGTGAAATGTTGCATTCTCTGCATGTTCAACCCATTGACTATGGACTGTGTGCTGCCGGCTGGCCAGGACGAATAGCAGGGCCGTGCAGAGACCCTTAGAGGGGCAGGGGGCTCAGAATTTAAAAAAGGGCACAACACCACGGTGCGGGGCGGTTTCACTGTTGCTGATCCGCCAGTCAGTCGGAGCTGGGCAGTGGGCAGGATGGCGAAGGAATGACCCGCCCATCTCTGCCTCTGATTGGCGCAGGAGACGAGGAGAGACGCAGGATAGGATAGCCAAGCGAATGTGATTAGATCAACGTTTGATGCTATAGGCCAATCAGAGGCAGAGAAGGGCGGGTCATGCCTTCGCCATCCTGGGGAAAAAATATTGTGCACGTCACAGAGACGCAGACGATTACTTAACTTCCGGTTGAAAGGTCAACATGTGTAAACTGTCCAGACATTTTATTTATTGCTAAACTGTTATTTATTGTTATAAGTTCTTCTTGAAGGGTGCTGGGCATGCCGTCACTGTAAAAAAGAAAAGGGGGGCCCTTTGGGCATAAGGGGGACAATGGGCAGGTGCTTGGGCACCCCTAGCACCTGCCTGGCGAATAGACAGTTCCCCAGTCCCATAAGGACAATCAGGCTCCATCTGGGCCCTTCTTGATCTAACTTCGTTCTCTCTCTTTCCTTATATTAAAAAAAAAACAAAAACAAAAAAAACTAACCTTGTACCACTAACCTAAACTTGTACCACTGTTCCTTCAGAAGTTGTAGTTGTCATAGACTGTGCTCCATAGTTGATTGCTCTATTGCTGACAAAAAATGTGTTATTGTAAGTCGCTTTGGATAAAAGCGTCTGCCAAATGACGTAATGTACCGTAAATTCCGGACTATAAGCCGCACCGGTGTATAAGCCGCACCTGCAAAGTTGACTATTTTTTTCTTATATAAGCCGCGGGTGTTTTAATGGTATTTTTTTTTTTTTTTGTGTTTTAATGTTTAATTACCATATGTAATGTTCCCATTTATTAACATTTCAACAAAACAACATAACACAACACCACCTGTGTTGTTATTTACAGTGCACACAGTGTCATACAGTGTCATACAGTGTCATACAGTGTGGTGAAAAGAGGGCAAGAGAGGAAATTAAAACAGAAGTGGATTTATAGTTAGAAAGAGTGCTAAAAAAGAGAGTTTTTTTTTTTTTTTTTTTTGGAAAAAATCCATAGATAAGCCGCACCGTTATATAAGCCGCAGGGGCCAAAAAAGGCCAAAAAACAGGAAAAAAGGTGCGGCTTATAGTCCGGAATTTACGGTAATGTAAATGTAAATAAATCTCGTAAAATTCATCGGAAAAAGCTCCCCAACAGATACAAAAACAAGAGCATGTGGTTGATGTACATACAAAGAACTGCCACGATCGGATTTGTGAAATACCCATTTAAATCTTGATTTCCTTCTCCCTGGTTTCTACTCTGACAGCATGAGCTCGCCTCAACAGAGGCAGCCAGACTGCGGGCAGTCCACCCCCAGTAGTCCAGTAGGAACAGGGCTCCCCATGCACCCCAAAGATATATTTTTCTAACAGGTTTTTGTACTCTTCAAGGTGTCTCTAATAAAACACATTTTGTTGTTACCCCGTTGAAATAGGGTCCCATGTTTGGCGGCCATCTTTGCGGGCATATTGAAATGTCTGATGAAAATGCATAAGGGGTCATAACTTTTGAACTAGACGGAGGTTGCCTGATTCCAGTAGAAGCTGGCCGGCAGCAGTGCCCAGTTGACATGCTGAATCAGTGCATCTTGGGTGGGAGGCAAGTTCTCGAGGGACTTGATACATTTGAAAAAAGCTGATGTCTGGCTTCATCTACTTGGCTGGAGCCACAGCTTTTGCTGTACATGACGACCCCAAGGTGAGGGCGATCAGGGTTTTGGGGTGAACTACTCCTTTCTACCAAGAAGGGTGTAATACTCTCCAACAGATGTGAATATGACATATAGTAAGTAACATCTGCGCTTCAGCCTTGTAACCATCCTGAAGCAGACACTACAGTAGAATGAGTTATAGCACCTGGCACATGCTGCGGCCAGTAGCCATAGAAACTCAGGATCCATACGTCCGACAGTGATGTTGTAATACTTGCAATACGCTTCTTCTACACATTAGGCCTCACAGAGCACTGGATCGGCTTCAAATGTGGAAAGTACATTTATGTTCACAAAATCTGCAATGTTCTTGGTCACTGTCATTACATCTCTTCCATGTGCTAAAATGATGTGACACTACATCAGCCTTCCAGGGCTATGGGAAAAGGAGTGCATGGGCAGCTTGGGAAGCAACATCGGATCTCACTGAGACCGTGGACGCCTTCACCTTGGAGTCTGAACAGATCAACTCAGATGTCCATGTCCAAAGACTGGAAGCATTATGGTCGTCATGTACAGCAAGAGCTGTGTCTCCAGTCAAGTAGATGAAGCCAGACATCAGCTTTTCTCAAATGTCCCTTGAGAACTTGCCTCCCACCCAAGATGCACTGATTCAGCATGTCAAATGGGCACTGCTGCAGACCAGCTTCTACTGGAATCAGGCAACCTCCGAGCAGCAAAAGATCCAGAGTTCAGTACGTGTTCACTACGGCTGTAGTGTGGCAATTTAGCCCCAACGAAGCAAAGGGGTTGAATACTAAATAGATTTCTCTGATCTTAGAATTTTTAAACTTCCACATCAATTTATAGAAATCATTTTTCACTTTGACATGATCAAATTATTTGCATAGAACTCAATACAAATCCTGTATATATGCATTCTAACTGGATAGCACAACAAAATATGCAGTATGAGTACTTTTCCAAGGCACTGTACATAGATACAGTATGTATTATGGCCCGACAGATAGAACGCGCAGCCGATATTATCTGTTGATGCAGATAATAAATGCACCATTATCGGCAGAAGTGCCGTCAATGAGGCCTCGATAGAAGTACTCTTTAGAAACCGCTAAATTAACGCAGAAACAGCTGTGGCAGGTCGGCACAGTAAGAGGCTGCTGGTCACTGTCAGCACTAGGGATGTTAATGATTAACCCACCAATTGCCGTTAAGATCTTCACAGATTAAAAATGTATTAATAACTGATTAAGCGAAAATGTGTTCTGTGCATCATTTCTGTGGCGGAGCTCACATACATGTAGTAGGCTATATTAACATTTATACCAGCAGAGGGCGTAATGTTACTTCACCCAAACTAGCGCTCACCATCCAATCCAACTTTATTTATAAAGTGCTTTCAGTGTTTCCCCTACCATTCTACAGGCATGGTGGGCCCGCCAGCCGGCGCCAGGCCAATGGCGCCCCCGGCAGGCCAGAAAAAAGATTGTTTTGTTTTTTTAGATTTTTTTTCTGCTTCCCCCAAAATTTCAATAAACCTTTATGGCATATTATTACAATACAACAATACTGGTGTTGACAGGGGACAGTAATAGAAGATGCCAAATCATTCAAAACAATAAGCATTTTGCTTTTAGGAGCATTGTGCCAGCGTGCAGCGCTGTTCCAAAACGTGTCAACGGGTGTAATTCACATCGCATCCCATAATAGTATGAGGATACTTGGGATGCCATTGCGAACATAGATGTGAACAGGTTAGCTAAAAGTGTAGTGTCGCCAGTGAGCAGTGTTGGGCAGTAACGCGTTACTTAGTAACGCGTTACTGTAATTAGTTACTTTTTTAGTAACTAAGTAATATAAGGCGTTACAATTTCCAAAACAGTAATTAGATTACAGTTACTAATCCAAGTAACGCATGCGTTACTGCGTTACATCATTGCCTGCCAGAATGCAGTGTTTTCTATGTAAAAGAAGAAAATAAAACATTTTATCATCACGGACTCAGGTAGACCTGTCGCGCGCACATATACGTCATAGTGTGTGTGCGCGATACAGCGTCAGAGCGTGCACGCCGGCTTTCAAAACAAACCGAGTCAGAAGAAGGAGACGACGAGCAAGAGAAATATGCGTTCAAAAGCTGGAACATTATTGTCCTTTGTAAACTATGTGCGAGCAGCTTGGCAGATGCTACCTATTTGCACTGTTGACTCGCCCTCATATCGATGCATCATAGAGAAAATAGCCACGAAGAACAATATCAAGCTGCCGCAGCCACACAGAGGAAGACGTTTGCTGGCTACCTCAGAGAGAATATGCGGGATAGGGATGGAGGCTAAATTGAAGGCGATGCTGGGTGAGGTAGACTTGGGTGGTGTAACAGTTCACTGGATTAACAGATACACTTTGGGTAAGTGTTGTACACTTTGTTACTTCCTAACCTTCTCGTCAAAGCCTTTCTCACCGTAGTCAGACGGCCCAGGGAATGTTGACAGATCACCACTTTTCTTTCAGCAACGAAGCTTGAAACGTTTGCATTGAGGCTGTGATGTTTTATTACCACTCCGACAGTAACAGCATCTTTCTTCCACTCACGTTATCTGTCTATCATTTCACGTCTTTTCCAGTGTGACGCTAGCCAGTCTTAACACACCACTTCCTGTTCTTTCTAACCGAATTTCAAAGTAAAATGCCTTTGGCGTTTCTTTTAACATAGCTTCTTTTGTGTGTTTTTTACTGAGATGTACTGACATTGGCTTCTGCTGTAACACAATAATTTCCACCAGGGGATTAATAAAGTACTTTATCTATCTATCTATCTATCTATCTATCTATCTATCTATCATAATACCAAAGCAAAAATAATTAATACAGTGACATGCTAGACATGTAACAACTTAAGTGTAAGGTATTTGGGGTAAAAAAGAAAAGAAAAAGTAACTAGTAACGTAACTAGTAACGTACCTAGTTACTTTTTGAAAAAGTAATCAGTAAAGTAACTTTTATTACTTTTTTAAGGAGTAATCAGTAATCAGTAACTAATTACTTTTCCAGAGTAACTTGCCCAACACTGTCATTGAATCACTTCATATTACATATTACAACTGGCGGTTGAGCAATGGTAGTTTGAACTGCAAGTGTTCCCCTCAGCCTTCCAGGTGGCCTCTGTGTGACATATGCTGTTACGTTATACGAAGGGGCTGAGGGGAAGCGAATCAGGGGAAGTGCAACTACTAATGAAACACAGTAACAGAGTAGAAAAGTGTTTTGGCAGTGGGCACATGGCATTATTAAAGTCGAGCTGAACCCAAAAATGACTTTTCTTTTCTTTTAGTTCAAATACCTGGGTATGCAGTGCACCTATTTAATAATGTATGCAAAACAAATCACAACAATCTAATTTCTTTAGTTTTTCACATCAAAAGTTCATTTTTCAAGATTTCATTGATAACAGTAATGTACAGTTTGCTGACGTCACCTAGTACTATCAAATTTCTACCCCATTTCAACCAATCATATCATGACATGGCAGCTGTCAATCAAATCTTCATTTCAGGATAATTTTCTCTTCCAAATGAAGGGGAAAATGGCGCCTAGTGCCTGTCATCTGGCAGAATTTCTAGCCCATAAACTAACTACTAACTTGAGCAATTATGCAAACTAAATCAAGCGGTAATGTCTAAGAATGCAAAGAAATGTAACTGGCTTAAAAGTCGCATTCCAGGAATATTATTTAATGCAATGGCGATATTGGCGCGCGTCTCGCCTGGTTGTCAGGGGTCGCACCTTGGAGATTCCAGGCCGACAGGCTGCACTCTCTGCTCGCCAACACAAAGGCAGCTGGCTGCCTGCAGCTCGCTGAGCTCCACTCAGCCAGTAACCTCGCGTCAGCAGGCTCTTCCCGAGGGGAGCGCCACAACACGCCGAATCCCACTGGATTTGGAGGCGGAACACGCCAGGATTGGCCAAAGCCCAATCCAGTCCCCAGAATTGTCAAATAAAATCATCGACATGATACTATGACCCGCCTCTCAACTTGTCATCACATTTATAAAGATACAATTGGGAGTGCTGCATTGGGTCAAGGAGACATCAATATAAAATGGCAGAGTAAAAATCAGGTGCTCTTCCAGGATCGGGCATGCATAGATATAAGATTAAAAAGAGGTAGCTGTCCAGTGTGGTTGCAGGAAGTTCCCCAGGTGTTGAATGGAGCAGAGAAAGACATCCGAGGCACTGTCATCACATTTGTTTTGTCAGACAAATTATGTTTTCAGTCTGAAACGGACTCAGACGCACGTGACGAATGGGTTCAGCTCGACTTTAACAGCACATTTAAAATTGGACTAACAATTCTACATTGCATGTGTGCATCTGCATACAGTGAGACTGTGTTACCGGATTAGTGGGCTGGTATTCCCGACAGCGGCCTTCACACCAGCTGCACTCTGGATTCTTTAGGCACATGCTTTCATCCGGTGCCTCGGCACAAACTGCATCCTGACAAAAGCAACACACACAATATTGCAAGGTGCACTTCAACTGATGTCTAGTACAGTGTTTCTCAAATGGGGGTCCGGGGAGCGGCAGGGACCCCCAGGGGTCCTTGAGAGGGTTCCAGGGGGTCTCCAGCCAAAAGGGGGGTTATTTATTTTTGCTATACTTCCATTCATAAGTAACACAATGACTATTTTGGTCATGGGTTTTATACACTTTCTGTAATAAAACATCTAAAAGCATCAATCTTATTATCACATGGGGGACCGTGGGACAAAATCCTATCAAATGGGGGTCCATGGTCTAATTTGTGTCAGTTTAGGGGTCCTTCATGTGAAGAAAATTGAGAACCACTGGTCTAGTAGTCCTTATTTATTCTTCCCAATCACAACATTCTCATTATCCTGTCTCCCACGAGTCCTTACACACTGTGAACCATTTTGCCAAACTCTCCTGATGACAGGACTTCCTGTGCCCTTTGACTCCATGACTCTTTTCTTCCCTCACCCGGTCTCCTGGGTCGCTGCTGATGAACAGAGGAACTTTGTAAGCCACCAAGTCTCCACGGGCGACGCCACTGTAACCCCCGGCAACCAGCAGCACTCCACCCTCCATCACCGCGGCGACGTGTGAGTAACAGCCCCTCACAGCCTCCCCTGCTGAGACAAATGGAGACCATTTTGGCTGAAGTGTATGTGTGCGAGCAAGTGACAAAAAGTGCAACGCAGAGTGGTTATAGAAGTCACCGTCTGCACAGGAACTTACTCTGTGACAAGCTCTCCCCAGCAGATACCCACTGGTGACAACCCAGAACTTACTGTGTGACAAGCTCTCCCCAGCAGATACCCACTGGTGACAACCCAGATGGTAGAAGAAGATCTCCTCATCATAGCACTTCTCCTCTTGGTAGTGAATATGTACATTCCCCCCTGGGAGAGAGAGGCAGGAAGCAAAGAGAGACGGAGAGAAAGAGAGAAATGTAAATGGGGGCTGGATCGATTGAATTTAGCTGATTTCTCTACGATCGCTCTTGCTCACCGTAGACCACCATGTAATTTCCAATGACGGTGGCCGAGTGGAAGGCTCTCTCTCTGGGCCCGGTGGCTGGGAAACGTGAGCGGAAGGACGTCCAGAAGCGCCGATCCACATGGAATACGTCAGTGTTGTTCACCCTCACACTGAGCCTTAGATGAAGTGGAGGGACAAAGCAAGTAAGAAGAACAGCAGGTGCACTTTTAGTCAAATCTGTCAGTGAAGATGCTGCATCTTTATTTCAATCAATCAATCATTTAATTATTAATAACCACACAACCAAGGTTGGTGGAATTTGCTTTCAGTACAGCCCGAACCAGGCCTTCCCCCCCTCCCCTGAACCTTATGTGTTTGATCAATTTCGAATAGCCTAAGCCTATCAAATAAACACTATACAAGAAAAATACATTAAAACACTTTGAACCCCACAATGTGTCAATTCAAATGTCAAAAATGGGGGTACGGTGGCGCAGTCGGTAGTGCTGTCGCCTCACAGTTAGAAGGTCCTGAGTTCGATTCTCGCCTGGGACACTGTGAGCGCTGTGGTTGTGTTTCCCCCATATCTTCAGTGCCTACTGCCCAGGTGGGTTATCTCGTTGTAAGGGCCTTTCTCTCTGTGTGGAGTTTGCATGTTCTCCCCGTACCCCCCAGGGGCTTCCTCTGTATATAACCCCCCCACTAAAAACATGCAGAAGATCAGATCGTCATCGTCATCCGACCAGTGACGACAACATCCGTAGTTGGTCCCCGGGCGCTGTACGAGAAAGCGACCACTGCTCCTGCCCTGCCCCTCGGAGGAAAGGACATGCCTGGATGGGTTAAATGCAGAGAACACTTTTCACCGGCCACCGTCAGCATGAGTGTTGTGGCCGCATGCATGTATTGTGGTGTTCGTGTGATAATAAAAGACGGGCTTGTCCGTTACGAGAGTTTTTTTTTTTTAAACAAACAAAGGGTTGGGCCGGGCCTCAGGCTCAGGCTAGAATGCAGGGCTCTAGTGGACAGGGGCATCAAGGGGACAGTGGTGAGCAGGGTGAGAGGGCTCAGATTTTTTATTTTCCTTTTTGATTGTGAGTTTGAGATATAATAATAATAATAATAATACATTTTATTTATAAGCGCCTTTCTGGACACCCAAGGTCCCTTTACAAAGTGACCTTACACACATCATGAGATGTAGCTATGCTCCAAAATGCACCGAGCCGAATGCCACTGCACTCGCCTGCGCCAACCACTGGAAAGACGTGATATAGAGGATGGCCGGACACGAGGAAGAAGAAGAACTTTACAAAGTAAAAACAAGTGCAATAATCAACAATAGAGACAACAACACAAATACAGTAACAGATAAAGTCGATGTGATGGATGTCAGGGGAGTGAGTTCCAAAGTTGAGGAGCAGAGCGGCTGAAAGCTATGCTGCCCATGGTGCTGAGGCTGAGACGGGCAGAGGGCACAGTAAGGTGAATGGAGGAGGAAGATCTGAGGGAGCGAGTGGAGGAGACAGTATGGAGGAGATCAGACAGATAAGGAGGGGCGAGCTTGTGAATAGACTTGAATGCATACAGGATCCATTATGAATCATGTGTCAGTTGTTACCTTTCCCGATTTGGCTTCCATGGGTTGCGGCAGAGTGTTGCCACTCAGACTGGCCAGGAGGGGGCTATGGTAGGAGTCTCCATCATACACAAACAGGTAATCATAGGTACACTCGGTGTCCATAAAGGTGAAATTCAGGACAATGCGATGATTGTTGCTGGGAGCTGGGAGATAAAGAATGAGAGGGAAATAGCAATGTGATTAGGCTTGACCCACATCAGTTTAGCATTCACTCTACAGGTAAAATGGCAAATAGTGTGTGGGTTGAAAGGTATCTGATTTAACAAGCAATTATATTGTACACACCTGCCTGTGGCCCTTACAGTCCCCTGCCTGGCACCCAGGGGCCTCGGCCAGCAGGAGAACCATAAGCACCAGGGAGACAGGGAGGAGGGAGATCATCCTTCCCACCACCTGGAAGAGGGGAGACACAAGTGGAAGATATTATCAACAAGGGCATTGCAGCTATACCCTGCAACATAGATATTGGCGAACTGAGAAACAACACACACAATTTCAATCTGTCAAGGATCTGTGGAAATCTGTGACAGACAGGAACTACTGACTGGTCACAAAGTGACCAAACAGGGCAGATTAATTGTGCCAGCATGCAACAGCGTATAGGTGCTTCTTTCTTGTGTTTGTGGATCAGTGACAGAACTGTTGCATGGCAATCCAAGAATCAGCTTAATAGAGGCCTGGCTGAATTTGGCTGAAGTTTCAGCTCACGTGAATGACATATTTTCTTTTACATTTTTGACAAGACAGCAAACGTTTCTGAATCTCATGAGGATCAAGACTAGAGCAAGATCAAATATGCAGCTAGATTCAGAAGCACTTAACTTATTAGTGTTGTGGCGCATTGATTTACCACTGTGAACTGTGTGGTATGTAGCGTTAAAGCTGGACCCGTCTTGTACAAACTGCAATGCCTATTTAGCCCGATTAACGTTGTCCACCACCACCAATGACTGGTGACAGCTCAATTAGGTTGCATAGGTAGCTGGTAGGTGCCTAGTTAACACTGCGACGCATTTACCCAAATGATATAGCCTTGGGTATTTACTGCATTCATTATAGCGTTATCTAACGTTAGCTAGCTAGCGTAACTGATCAGCTAAGCTAGCTAATAACAACCAGCAACCAGGTACCAGGTCTCCGCAGGCTATCAAAACAAGGCTAACGTGAGTGCAAAACGTTATCCAGCGAATAACGTTCAAAGCCAATTTCCGTTAGCTGGTTATTTAGCAAGCTTGTATCACCATACTCACCAGTTCCCGTCTCTTCGGCCCCATTGTCATTTACATTTTCAGTGAGCAGCTTAGTACAGAAGCTAACTTGCCGTTAGCTAGTCACTAGTGACAGTAGCGCTACCACACACTACTCCACTAGCTTGTTCGCTAGCTAGCTAGCCTAGCACAGGGCTAGCTAGTAGCTAGTAGCCAACTTTGCAAAATCCAGATGCGCAGCCGTCAATCGGCAACAAAAACCATCATCAGTCATTCTTGCGAATAGTGCAAATTCTCCATAGTATAATTATGGGATCATGTGTTAAATAAGCTATGGCAATGCACAATAAAATGCAGCCAGTTAAATGCACCTAGTTCTTCTTCTTCTCCTTCTATTAGCTTTCCGGCAGACTGGATGCCTTGCGGCACATTGCTGCCTATCACGCGTGATTTCTAACCCCACATAGGATAAGCAATAACCACGCCCTGTGGCGCCGGGATTGGCCAGGAGCAACACTGGAGGCACGCAGCCCAGCGATTTCATGAACCAACTGAATAGCTCTTGAGAACTACTTGAGAACAGACAGCGATATTGAGAGCGGACATTGAAATGAATTATGGTCACCTACCTTCCTTAGCATAGTAATAATAATAATAAGCATAATAATTGTAATCTACACAATGTACACAATCTACAAAAACATGCAATAATATAAACGGTGTTGTGTTCACGTTCATAGCTCATATGGGCATGCATGCAAGACTGAAATGGATGAGGGAGGAGAGACTAGCATGTAGTTTAATTATATATTTGAAAAACATCTGTGTCTTGCGTCAACCTTATTGCTTGTTTTCACAACTACCGTAATTTCCGGACTATAAGGCGCACCGGTATATAAGCCGCAGCAGCAAAATTGACTGTTTTTTACATATATAAGCCGCACCGGACTATAAGCCGCGGGTGTTTTGATGTTTAATTACCATATGTAAGGGTTCGTGCACAGAGAGGAATGTCGGGAAAGAGATGGCTGTTTGGGGAAGCTCCCATTTATTCACATTTCAACAAAAGGTGCTGTCAACAATCAAACCAGGTACCGTAATCCTTGTCTTCATCTTTTAGGTGAAGGTGCAGCGTCAAAAACAGAGTCAGAGTCAAAGTCAAGTCACTAATCCTCGTCTTCCTCTTCTTCCTCCGTACTGAAACCAGCAAAGTCCTCAACTTCAGTGTCGGAAACGAACAGGTTCAGGGTGTCTTCGTCAACCACTCTCCTCTCTCCTTCGTTGTCACTCTCAAAACCAAGGAACTCCTCTTCGTCACTGTCGGTGTCGGAATCGAACAGCCTCTGAAGGCGCCCAGCTGTGCCGGCGTCATCATCACGCAGCAGTCCAGCCTTTCGGAACCCGAATGGAGTTTGTGGTCTTGATGGCTGCTTTCACGGAATCTGTTATATGAGCCCTCATGCTGTCGAGAACGAGCAAAGCTTTTTTTGGGTGAAAGAATCCTCCAGGGCGCTTGACGTAGCACTCAGCCAGCCACTCCTTCATGACACTTTCCATCATCCACCCTTTCTTGTTGACTCTGAGGCATATCCCACTGGGAATTTTCTCTTTCGGCATCGTAATCCGCTTAAAAATCACCATTGGCGGCAGCTTTACTCCAGATGCAGAGCAGGCCAGAACACAAGTGAAATTCGTTCTCTCGTGCCCAGTGGTTCTCAATGTGATCGACGATTCACCTTTCTTGTTAACAGTCCGAGTGAGTGGCAGGTCGAACGTCAAAGGCACTTCATCCATATTTATGATCTGCTCCGGTTCGATGGAATATTCCTTGATCTTCCTTTGTGTGAATTCGCCGAAGTTTGTGATTTTCTCCTGGTAGTCGGGGGAGGGAGTTGTTGGCCGAGTGGCCGTTTGCTTACCGTAATTACCATATGTAAGGGGTCACGCACAGAGGGGATTGTCGGGAAAGAGATGGCTGTTTGAGGAAGCTCCCATTTACCGTATTACCGTAACATTTCAACAAAACAACATAACACAACACCACCTTTGTTTATTTTTACAGTGCACACAGTGTCCGCGGTGTGGTGAAAAGAGGGCAAGAGAGGAAATTAAAACAGAAGTGGATTTATAGTTAGAAAGAGTGCTAAAAAAGAGAGATTTTATTTGTATTTTTTTTTTTTTTTCTGAAAAAATCCATAGATAAGCCGCACCGTTATATAAGCCGCAGGGCCAAAAAACGGGAAAAAAGCCGCGGCTTATAGTCCGGAAATTACGGTAATCTCCACATGTAACAGACATGGCTATGACACCAGACAGGCCACAGGCCTGCGCTTTACTTTACCTCTTCCAAGAACCAACGCACTTAAGAAAACTGTCATGTATAGAGCTGTTTCCCATTGGAATAGGCTACCAACAAATCTTACCAGGATCAACAATAAATATACTTTTAAAAAAAAGCTAAAGGAAGCAGTCCTTTGCAAAGACATTGTACTTAGTTTTGTCTGAGTGCAGTGTTTTTGTTTTGCTATTCTTTTCCAAGTCTCTTGCTCGATTGAATATTCATGTTCATGGAAAATGTGTGCATTCTCCATGAAAATGTGTGAAAATGTGTGCATTATTAGGGCAGTATGCCCTTGTATGACACTGTTGATGTTTATTATTTAGTTTATCTAATTTTATTTAGTTTATCTAATTTTATTATTATTTTATTTGAACACAATCTTGTGGTTTTAATGTGAACATTGTTCACTGTTTTGTTATGTGCAGTGTAACTGTTTTGTATTTTCTGTATGTTGCAGGGACCCCAGGAAGAATAGTCTGAGTAGTCAGACTAATGGGGATCCATAATAAACAAATAAACAAATAAACAAATATGATATAATATAATGTATCGTGAATTTCAAGCTCAATTCTTACCCAGAGAAAAGGTACAGCACTGAAAATGTAACAAGCAATAGTTTTTTAAACATCTTTATTTTAAAAGATGAAAAACCCCAGGTGCTTTAGTCCCAAGCTTCAATGCTCCTGGCCAATCCCGGCGCCACAGGGCGTGGTTATTGCTTATCCTATGTGGGGTTAGAAATCACGCGCCTTCTTCTTCTTTCAGATTTTCAGCAGTGTAGTGTAAGACTTGGCGTCTTACTGCCCTCCGCAGGTGAAAGGTATCAATCAATTATGAAAAAAATAAATAAATAGTGTCCACCACCCCCCAACGTGCTCCAGTTACTAATATATTATTGTCCATACTGTCACTCAGACCCAGTTGTCTGAGTTTCCGCAAAAGCATCCCTCAGTATTTTATCGATCTCTGTTCCAGACACATCCACCACATTTAAGAACCTCTTAGCAGCGTCAAGCACCATCTCAATCCTCTCCGTCTTCCCACTCAAATTAGCAGCACAGTTTATAACCATGGCTATGAAAGCCAGGAATTGCTTATTTTCCATGCAAATGACATTACTTTGGTTAGTTTGTCCCTTTTCCCTCTCCGGTTGTTTTTGCTCTGGTTCTTTCTTTCTCTCCTCTGACATCTTAACAGCCTCTGCGTATGATATTCCATTTTCCTCTCTAATCTTGCTCACTATTCTTTGCTCAACTCTTTTAGGGCACTGTGCTGACCCCACATGATGATTTCCGCCACAATGCAAGCACTTCACGTCATCTTTTCTTATCATACACCTTCTTCCATCATCACAATACTCGCACCCACACCTCCCACAAATATTACGTGCTCTACATACTGCTGCAACATGGCCATACTCCTGACAACAAAAACATCTTAGTAGAGCTCTCTCGTAAGGCCTAACCCTGTAACACACATAATCTAAATATACCCTTTCTGGCATTTCCCCTTCAAAACTGAGGCACACTGATTTACTATCCTCCCTCTTCCCTTCACTGAATCGTGTTAGCCTCCTGGCCTCACATACACCTGACACATCCAAAAACAAGTCTGCTTCCACAGAAAAAGGCACGCTACTTACCACTCCTTTTTTCCTGACTTCTGACCCAAGTGGGAAACAAGACACCTCATCATCCTCATCTCCTTCTGCTCCAAACTCACTGATATTCAAAGCTTTATCTCGCTGCCTCTTTGACAAACATTCAATAACAACCATACCGCTTCTTGTAACCGAACGAACCTGTCCTAATTTCCTTTCAACAAACTTACCTACAACATGTGCATCTCTGAAAATACCATCAACTTTTTGTACCGCAATCATTCCAACCACAAACGACTCACTCCTCCTCACTGATCTACTGGAATCACTTTTCTTTAAAGCTCCTCCTGAATCCTCAATTTGTATTTCGGTGTCTTCAGACTCCATTTCGTCGCTGTCACTATCACCCGCCATTTTTTCAAACCCCACTCCAGCCCCCCTTTGCTCGCTATTCTGAACACAGGCTTCCATGCCTCTCCCTCCGCCTTGGTTTTCCGATTTGTGCTTTTTAGGCTTGTTCTTGCCCATTATTTATTTATTCTTTTGACACAGTCAGCTAGTGTTCAATTTGATCAGCGTCTCAACACGACTCTCTTCTTCTTCTTCTTTCTATTTCCGGCAGTTTAAACGCAACATGGCGTATTACTGCCCTCCTCAGTTCTATACTTCAACTACTCCCACAATTGGAAAAAAAAACACACTATATCCTCTGATACAACTCTGATTCATGCAGAAATGTCAGCACTGCCTCTGTGATCAGCTGGTGGTTCTTATTCTTCAGGCCAAAGAAAGATTTTAGAGAGAAAGAAGAAACTCCTACTACTGTTAACCTCTTATAAAAGATTTCCCTTTCTTTCCTATACCTTCTACATTCTAGGAAAACATGCTTCACAGTTTCAGGCTCTCCACACTCACACCGCCCATCTGGATGTTTTCCCACAATGAACAAGGTACTATTCAATCCACAATGACCAAACCTCAGTCTACATATCTTGACCCTATCGCTCCTAGACCCATAGCCAGCCAAGTTGATTTTGACCTGAGGCTGCAGAGAGAAATAATGCCTCCCCTTGGTCCCCTTTTCCCACTCAGCCTGCCACTCAGCTTCAACTCCTTTCTTGATCTTCTCTCTGAGCTCAACTCTTCCCATTGAAATACTTATTCCTTCTTCCTTTTTCATGCTCTCCTTTGCAAGGGAATCAGCTGTCTCATTTCCCTCAATCCCAGCATGCCCTGGAACCCAGCAAAACTCCACTGAACAGCCTGCCTTCTCAATCCTATATAAAACTAATAATATTTCATGAATGAGATCAGGCCGAGCTTTAGACTTACCTGCACTCACAGCCATCAGTGCAGCAGCCGAGTCGGAACAGATAATCACCTGGCTTGGTCCCACTTCCTCCACCCACCACAATGCCCAGAGAATGGCAAGTAATTCTGTTACAAATACAGAGCTGCCGTCAGAGATTCTCTGTCCCTTACCGATCCCTAACTGAGGCACACACCACCCAAATCCTGCCTTCCCACTCTCTGGATCCACAGAGCCATCAGTATACACCTCCAAAGACCCTGAGGCTAAAATTAATTTCTCAATTTTCCCCCCAATCTCGCCCTTGTCTTTTTCCATCAGAAAACTAAATTCAATATCCCGGTCTGGAACTAGCCAAAATGGCACTGACAGCCAGCGAGTGTGCTCCGCAACCCTTACCTGATGTAACCTCAACTTCCTGGCCCACTGATCAACACTAGAGCTGCAACGATTAATCGATTAATCGATTAGTCGATCGACAGAAAATTAATCGACAACTATTTTGATAATCGATTAATCGTTTTGAGTACAATTTTAAGAGAAAAGGTCTAAATTCTCTGATTCCAGCTTCGTAAATGTGAATATTTTCTGGTTTCTTTACTCGTGTATGACAGTAAACTGATATTATCTTTGAGTTGTGGACAAAACAAGACATTTGAGGGCATCATCTTGGGCTTTGGGAAACACTGATCGTCATTTGCCACCATTTTCTGTCATTTTATAGACCAAACAACTAATCGATTAATCGAGAAAAGAATCGACAGATTAATCGATTATGAAAATAATCGTTAGTTGCAGCCCTAATCAACACTTGACAAAAAAGGCTTATACTTATCCCTGTCTCCTGCCCCTGAAAGTAAACACCTAGCTGGGAAGGTCAGACTGGTCCCACTTAATTTTGCCCAGTACTGTAGCCCTAACTTTATTCTCCTCAGGCTTAAGGGCATTTCCCCCATTTCCACTAATAATGCTGGAATTGGGGTGGTCTTAAACAACACGACTCTCCTTCTTCTTCTTCTTCTTCTTCTCCTTCACCTTCTTCTGTTTGGTTTTACGGCGGTTGGCATCCAAAATGTTGCATTACCGCCATCTACTGAACTAAACCTAAACTGCTCTTAATTGAACTAAAATAAACAAAATAACACCATATCCACCCAAAGTACTCCCATTCATAATTACTTTCCATATCACTTAGATGCAGACGCCTGAGTTTGCACAAATGCATCTCTCAGTATTTTATCTATCTCTGCTCCAGATACATCAACCACCATTTCAGTCCTCTCCGTCTTCCCAGTCATAGCCTACCCTTAGCAAAAAGAAGTATACTTCAAGTTTATTTTATTAAGTAAACTTAAGTAAAGACCAAGTGTACTTTTATGCAAGTATACTTATATACTCAAGTATACTTTATGCACCAAGTATACTAATATCAATATACTAGTAGTATACTCCAATTGTACTTGCCTAATACTTCTTGACACTGAATTGGCACTAAATCGGCCCAATTCAGTATACTAGTAGTATACTAAGTAAGTATACTACTAGTATACTTTAAGTTTAATGAAAAAGTATGACCATGTGAGATTCGAACTCAGGGCCCCTTCCTTTCAGCACAATGTCCTGTGGCCATCCGTTCAGCTGAATAAAGTTGTGAATGTTGACCATACCAATGTGTATCTGTCTCTATTCTAACACTATAGGTCGGATTGGGCTGAAAATTCGCATGGAGGTGGGTTATGATCTGGGGAAGGTCATGAGCAGATTGGAAAGTCCTGGAATCACCTGGAAAGTCCTGGGAAATCCTGGAAACGACCTGGAAAACACCTCATGCCCACAGCCCAGTTCGGATTGGGCTGAAATTTTGCATGGAGGGGGGTAGTGATCTGGGGAAGGTCATGGGCATGTCATCAAGTCCTGGGACCACCTGGAAAGACCTGGAAAATCCTGGAAAACACCTGGAAAACACCTTACGCCCACACCCCAGGACGGATTGGGCTGAAATTTTGCATGGCGGGGTGTTAGGATCTGGGGAAGGTCATGGGTCCATCACCAAGTCCTTGAACCACCTGGAAAGTCCTGGAAAATCCTGGAAACCACCTGGAAAATACTTCACATCCACACCCCAGGTCAGATTGGGCTGAAATCTTGCATGGCAGGGGGTTATGATCCGGAGAAGGTCATGGGCACTTCATCAAGTCCTGGAACCACTTGGAAAGTCCTGGAAAACACCTGACACCCACACCCCAGGTGGCATTGTACTGAATATTTGCATGGCGGTGGGTTGTGATCAGGGGATGGTCATAGGCAGGTTGTGTACTTCTGGAAACCATGTCTGGACACCACCATAATTTCCAGCGAAGCAAAAGTCACAGTTGTATTGCTTTAATTGTGCCTATAAAAGGGAGCATGGGCTCTGTTTGTCTGTTTGCTTCTCTGTTTCAATTGTCCCTCTGATTTCATTCATGAATTAATGTCTATGACATCATCACTGATGATGTCACAATCTCTATGACATCATCACATCTATGACATCATCAGTGGTGGTCATCAGTGAGTGATGTCATCAGTGATGTGAAGTTGAGCAATTGTGTGCTGAGTGACATCACTCAAGCACTCCATATATTCTGGTAGCCTTAGCAGCCAGTATACATCAAGTCTGCTACTCTCATGGAAGAATTGTCAATAAATTCAGCCAAATGTGTATGGTGTATACTACCTCAAAGAAACCGATATGTCTGAAAAAGTATTTAATCGGCTATAATCTATCGACTATAAGGGACCACATGGAAATAAGCCTCTGGGATTTATTGTGATATCCTGATTTTTCCATTTTATATGCAGAACTGCTGTAGCCTACTTCAATAAAACAAATCAACTACAAGCCAAGTATACTTATACTTTCTGTATAAGGCAAGAATACTTATTTATACTTTTCTTGTGTGTATCTCAATTACAAGTTTAAGTACAAGTACAAGCCTATACTTAGACTTTTCTGTATACTGTGTAAGTATACTTAAGTATAAGTATACTTAAGTGTAAGTATACTGTATTACTGTGTAAGTATACTTAAGTATAAGTATACTTAAGTGTAAGTATACTTAATTATAAGTATACTTAAATGTAAGTATACTGGATACTGTGTAAGTACACTTAAGTATAAGTATACTCAAGTGTAAGTATACTTAAGTAACATTTTTATAAGTATATATTTGATAAGTATCTAAAAAGTAAACTGAAAGTATACTCTCTCATTTTAAGTTTAAAAGAAGTATACTAAAGTATACTAATTGTACACTTGTATAAACTTCTTTTTGCTAAGGGTACTAGCAGCACAGTTTAACACCATGGCGATGAATGCCAGGAATCGCTTCTTGTCCATACAGATAACATTACTGTGACTTGCTCTTTCCTTTTCCGGCTCCCTTTGTACAATCACCTGCCTGTTGTTTTGGTGTTTGTAGCTGGCTAGCAGTAACCGGGTCGTTACTGTTACCAACACAAAAGACAGCGCTGGTTTCTATCCTCTACACTGCCCTCCAGTGGATGAGTGAAACATTTAAACATCTGGATAGTAGCCTAATGCTGACAACAAATATTGTAAATTGGTGGTTTTAAATGTGTGATTTTGTTATATTTGACAACAATTTCTCAAGTCTAAACTTCTCAAAACTGTATATCCAGATAATCTCTAGATGTTTGTGTCACACCTGTAATAATATAGGCCTACATAATTTGTGCAACACACTTGGCCTTTGCAAGAAGGGCTGTGGCTGAGGATCGGAGACTACACACTGGCAATATGGGGTTAAAGGTCACATGATTTGGCTTGGGATCTGACCTACCTCTGTTTTAGAAATGAGCAGTGGCATGTTTCAATGCAATTCTAAACCCAACAGGTAGCCTAACCAGTGAAACGAGGCCAGCATTCAGGAGATGTGATTTTCTCTGCCAGTTAAAATTCGACCTGCTGGATTTTAGTAGCCTACACGATACACACATTTACTGATGCCAGAATAAACACATCTAGGTCTAGGATCGTGATTCTCAACCGTTTTCATATCAAAGACCCTCATTTAGCCCATTAAGGTCACAGACCCCCACTGATGAGATTTTGTCTCTTGGACCCAAATCTGATTTTTTCTTTTCTTTTAGAGGTTATTCTGTTCAGATTCAATGACCCTTTGTGTTGTAGGTTCAGAGGTAACAGTGTAACATCAAAGCAGTCATGCCTCTATATTTTCTAATTGTGTGAAGTTGATGTAGGCTAATTGTAATGGTGAAGTCTAGCAATTCATCAATTTGCTGGAGACCTCTGGAATCCCTTCAAAGACCCCTGGGTGGTCCCTGGACCCTACATTGAGGGCGGCTTTAGCTCAGGAGGTAGAGCGGGTCGGCCAATGACGCAAGGGTTGGCGGTTCGATCCCCACTCCCTCCCAGCTGCTGTCGTTGTGTCCTTGGGCAAGACACTTAACCCTCCTTGCTCCCGATGGTGTGCAGGGTGGCAGCCTGCCGCCATCGGTGTATGAATGGGTGAATGTAGACTACCTACTGATTGTAAAGCGCTTTGGATAAAAGCGCTATATAAATGCAGGCCATTTACCATTTACCATTTACATTGAGAACCACTGGCCTAGGAGATAAAAGCATGAATTAGTTGTGTGTGTGTGTGTGTGCGTGCGTGCGTGTGTGCATATGGCAGGCTAAACTGGTGATGAGTCTCATGCTTGTGGTGGAGTAACATTAGGTGAGAGGTTATTAAGAAAGAGCCTGGGCCCAGTTGCACAAAGCACCTTAGGTTAAAGGTCCCAATTTCAAGGCCGGATTAACCATAGGGCAACCGGGGCAGGTGCCCCAGGGCCCTCGGGGTGAAGGGGCCCTCCAAAAAAAAAAAAAAAATTTGGTCGGGCTCATGTTGGGCTCCACAGAACTATGACATAAATCTAAGACCAATCAGGACAAAATAAAATGTGTTTCCAAGAAGATTAGGTCTGATGATTTAGTCTCATTGGATGCCTGTGGGCAAGTGGTGGTGACCAGGGGCGCGGGAAGTGGGGGTGCTTGTGGTGCTGCGGCACCCTCTGCTGTTTTGTATTGGAAATGTAATGTCAATTATTTTTTCATCATTGTAAAGCCACAGCACAGTGAAGAGGATATTAATGTGAAGATTAGCCTCTTCCTTTTGCTCTCAGAGTGCATCAGATTCATGCATTTTACTTTAAAATGTACAAAATTTCTTTGTCCAGCAATATCTGCTAGTAGTTACTGCACAGTGGACTGCACAGGGTATTCAGCCATTTTAAGTAATATGGCTCAATAGCCTACCCTGTGCAGTCCACTTCACAGGGAACTGCTAGCCGATCGGAACGCAGTGAAAGTAGTTCCAATATACCCTTCTCACGGGGGCCATTTTGTGTCAAAAAGGCAGGGTAAACACAAGTGGAAGCAAAACACTAATGAGGGTTTCCAATTTCCATGAGCTTCAGTCATATATAACATTTTGTGTCAATCATGTTTTTCTCATCACTTGTGGAGGTTCAAGGAAAAATATATTTTGGTCAGTGGTCACAGCTTTTTAATTCAGACCCCCCCCCTTTCTAAATAACGAACAGTCCCTAACCACACAGCGACATCATACACTAGAATTACTAATACATTGGGACAACATTTGATAGAAATAAGAATTGTGATATATAATTGACATGCAGCCTGTTAGGACCACTTTATAAATGTAATAAGATTAATTCATTAAACTGAGACCGCATGAGACGCAACATCGCTTCCATTTCTTCTCTCGTTTATATCTGCCCCTCTACAGGGGGCGTAACAAATCCGCCGCCCGCTTTACATGGAGTTTCAGTTCACCTCCAAAATATCTTCAAACTCCCCAAATAGGCTATCTTCAGTTGCATTGGCAGAGTACATCCTCATGCACGTGGAATATCAAGATTTTTCGGTACCTTATCTGGCGAACACTTCAGAGGATTAGGCTTTACCCGTTTCTGCATCGGCTTCTTTGGGTGAGCTCACGTCTTTTTCCTTTGAAGTCCTTAACGCTCTCCACGTTGCTCAGGAATGTTCCAGAAAGCTCCATCTAGCGAGTTTTTTGACAAAATGTAGTGGCACTCCGTCTCTTAATCCCTTATTCTTCTGTACCACTTGTTGGAGTAGTCTACAAAACAGTATTTGCAACGTGAACGACAAGACGAGACAACTTTCACATTTAGAATGTTTACTGAAAAAAATACAAAGTTACATGTCAAGCGCACGGTCAAAAAACTGTGTTGCTTCTATCAAAGTCTGACTCCAACTAACATCTGATCAAAGCAGCATCCAATCAGAGCTAGACCTATGTAATGACGTCACATTTATGTAAAAGCCTAAAATATAGAAACGTTTTATCATCTTAAGGCTCTTTCACACACAGATCGCATAAAAATTGCAGTTTAGGAGTCCCAGAAAGCCCGCACCCTCGCCACAGAAATTGCTTTCACACAGAAGACCCAAGCAGCACGGCCACATTCCCGTGCTGTGGTGTACTTTCAGGTGAAATCCCCTGCTCCCGGATTGAAAGGCGAGCGGAGGGATTTCCTGCTCCTCCTAGCCCTAATGAATATTTTCATAGGTTAGTGTAGCCTAGGCTACTGTATGATGAACGAATTCATTCAACAACAAGACTGCACTCGCATGGTGGGCGGGCAGAACGATATGGTGTCCTACTAAAATTGGAACGATACACGACCGCACGCCAGTCTTCTCTGTATCGTTCCAATTGAGTAGGCTATACTAAAATTGGAACGATACACGACCGCCCGCATATCAAACAGCTGCAGTCTGCATAACGTTCGTCAGGGGGAATAGTATAGGCTATAAATGCACATGACTACCTAACGTTAGTAGTTTTTGTAAGGGAATGCAGAGCTGATTTCGAGAGGGAATATCCTCAGACCAACTCGCCACAGACAGCTATAGCCCTCTGAAGCTTATTATTATATCCGTTAATTTTACCTACTAATGTCAACCTCGTTTGAGCATAAAGCCTAACCGCACGGAGCATTCCTCCTGGCGCCCCTGCAGTCATGATTGTATAGGCTACTTTTTTTACTTTCACTCCTGCACTTTCTTGATACATGAGGTGATTTCCCCTGTAATTTTTTATGAATGAGCTGACCATTCGCACCTTTTCCGGCTCACTGCGACAACGCTTTCAAATGGAGGCGGGTTGCCAGGCAACCCGGCGCTGTGACTACCTTCGGCCTACTCCTCAGGCTTTAAGTTAGCTTGTTCTGTTGGCATGTGAGAGTAGAGAGTCCAGTGTCCCTGTTTGCCTTTTTTATGTGTGAAAATAAAATCACACATACCTTTTCATTGTTGTCAGTGTCTAAGTTTTATGTTGTGGTCAAAACCCCTAGACCGGGTCATAACAGTTGCCTAACTTGAACCAAGCAGTTTTTTTCAAATTAACAATTTCTCGTCATTTGGGGAGTCATTGGAAATTGACTTACAACCTCCAGTTTTTGCAAATGTCAATTCAAATCCGATCAAAAATAACCAAGAGCACACATTAAACCAAGTGACAGAACTTTATAAAGGACATTGATTACATAGATTGACATTACATCTTTGGTTTACAAAATGACAGGTTGGAGGGAACCGATTTTAGGATCTGATTTGAACTTGATCCTCACCAGGCACTCCAGTCTCCCAAAAAATGTTAAATACCGTAAAACTTCCAATAATAGCAGAGTCCCCAATTGCCGCCGAGTCTCCAATAACCGCAGGGGGCCCAAGTCAATTTAGCATAATAACCGCCGGTCTCCGTTAACTGCCGGGGCGTTTATTAGAATAAATAATATTATTTTCCCCCATTAGGCCTACGGTATGTTTTTGTGTTGACTGAATTCAGTCACTTACGGTAATGACGTGTGTTTTGGGGGAAGTCAGGCAGAACTAAGTCATGTTCAGAGATTGTACTTTCTCCCCGTCAGTTTTATATTTTATTTATACATAGGCTACATGTTTCAAGTATGCATACCGCATTGTTTAATGCTACGGTTTGTAGCATTGGAGTACGGACATGTAGGCAACGTCCTGGAGACGCTGTCTAACCGGGAGCGGTGGGCAACTTGCGCTAACGTAATGTTACAGTTGTGCCTGGTAAACAGTGTTGGGGGTAACACATTACAAAGTAACGTGTTACTGTAATCACATTACTTTTGTCGGTAACGAGTAGTGTAAGACACTACTGTCCCTAAGTGCAGTAATCACATTACAGTTACCCTGTAACAGTGTTAATCAAACACTTAACTCGTTACTTGCGTACTAGCAAGATAAGTATAGAGAGAAAAGATCTCTGTTTTAATAGCAGATTTTAATAGCCTTTGATGTCGGCAGAGTTGACAGCGTGGGAAAGCGGTGGGGCTGCCATGTCGCGGGACGGCCCTTGCAGAGGGAAGGAGAGGAACGCGCGGACATGAGCGCAAGCCGAAGCTATGGATCATACACTCGGATCTGGGAAACCATCAGGACATGCGGTCCCCGAAAACGAACAGGGAACTTCGTTTCTGGACAATGTTTTTTCTTCGAGAGGTCTACACTTATGGCCCATTTCCACCGCTGGTATCAGCGCGGCCCCGCCCAGCTCGTCTCGCTTTTTTGTCTCATTCCACCGATCAAAAACCTGGCCAGCCCGGGTCGAGTCGGGGTTGAGTCGTGCTAGTTTTGGTCCCTGCTTTGTTGAGGTTCTAGCGCTGTGGACCCGGTACCATACGGTGACGTGAAAACACTGCAGACGACTGATTGGTCAGGCAGAATGGTGTCTACTCTATCTACTGTCAATGCTGGATACCAGTTTAGTGGGGATTACCTTCTCTTCTGTTATTTCCATCAGTCTTTTGTGTTGCTGCCTTCGGCTCTGGTGAAATAAAAGCGATCTCCTTACTCAGCTTAACATGACGGTGGTTTTCAATTGTTTTGAGAGAAAAGAAAATCCGCTCCTCAGGAAGCCCTTTGTAGCTGTCTGCAGCATCGGCTCCGCTAGGCCGCAGGCGGGGCTTTGGTGAAGCCGCGGTTTTGCCAGGTGAGAGGCTGTCGGGGTAGAGGCTTCACTCTGTAGCGCAACCCCCGTCCCTCGCGCCTGTCCCTCGCACAGCGCATGTGAGTTTGACTAACAACAAAGTTATATCCATTCTCCTGGCCGATTGTCACATTTGCCCATGTACACTGTAGGTCATTTAGAGGCACCAGTATTTCATAAACAGTTTAAAAGTTATGTGTATGGATTTAATTGTAACGTTATAATGTATATTATAGCCTACTTCGGAATATGGGCGGAGGGCAGATATGCGGTCGCTATGATGACCAGGTGTGGGCGGGGGCAGATGACCAGCGGTGGAAGCAAAACATCCATCGGGTTGAAACAAGTAGAGCCGAGTGGTGACGAGCTGTGCAGGGCTGTAAAATGTGGTGGAAATGAGCCATTAGTCCATCTTAACATCAGAAATCTCCTCCCCAAGATCAGCGAGATTCACCTTCTCTGCCGGAGCAGTACAGTGGGAGTATTGTGTTTTACCGAGACTTGGTTAGACAATACCATCAAAGATGCTGAAATCGAAATCGATAATTATGTTGTTATCAGGAAAGACAGAAACCCTAAAGGCGTGTGCATATACATTAGATTGGATATTGGCTACAACAGTAGAACAGATTTAGAACATGATCTTATCGAATCAGTGTGGCTGGACTTCTTACCCAAAAGTAAACCGATAATTGTGGGAACATGTTATAGGCCTCCTGACCAAAATAACTTCTATATACTACTTGAGGAAAAGTGTTCTAAATGTACTGATCTCGTGAACTCTGAAGTAATAATCACTGGGGATTTTAATACAGATATTCTTAAGAAGGACAATCACGGTTTCAAAGCTCTTGGACTTTTCTGTCGCTCTTTTAATTTCCATCAGCTGATTAAAGTGTTATCAGTTATGGACTCAGTGACCATTCTATTATTTTTTGTTCAAGGAAAATCCAGAGAAATGTTTTTAACTCTCACAACTCCATTAAGATTAGATCAATGAATTTTCATTCATTACCTTAGGAATTTGGATTGGACCCCTAGTTTGCATTGTGTCAAAATCGATAAAGCTTGGGAGCTTTTTAAATCCATGTTTTTAGAGGCTGTCAACAAGCTGGCACCGCAGGAGGTTAGGATTAATCAAAGAACTGAACCTTGGATAAATGATGACATTTTAAATGCCATCAAGATGAGGAATGCATGTTTTAAGAAATTTAGGAAGTCACGATCACATTAAAAAAGAGATAGATTGCGGCAAATTCTGTGGCATGGTATTGCTAGATTTACAAAAGGCGTTTGACACTGTGGACCATTCTATTCTTCTAATGAAACTGAAAGCAATAGGCTTTAATGATATGGCAATTAGTTGGGTCAGCTCCTACTTGAGGGGAAAGAGACAACTGGTGGTAGTGGGTGGGACAGCATCCCAACACAAGGTAATGGAATGTGGGGTCCCCCAGGGGAGCGTGCTTGGCCTCCTTTTCTTCCTGCTCTACATTAATGACAAGCAATCTGTCTTGTGACCTCTTTCTCTATGCTGATGACTCTGCATTAATGGTATCTCACAAAGACAAATCAGTGATAGAAAGGAGTCTAAGCACAGAGTTACAAACCTCAGTCACTGGCTTTCCGATAACCGTTTGTCCCTCCACCTAGGTAAAACCAAATCAATTCTGTTTGCGTCGTCTTACAAATTCAAATAATATCCTGGTTTCAAGGTGGAGGTGGGCAGCTCCATTGTCTCCAGCAAGGAGACCGTCAAATATTTAGGCTGTGAAATCGATAAATCTCTCTCCTGGGAGAGCATGTCCCAAAAGGTTGTAACCAATGTGAACCAACGAATCAAATTTCTAGCCAGAAATTCTAGATTCCTGGATACAAAGGCTTTGCGAGCATTGGCAGGGGCCTTGGTTCAATGCTACTTCGATTATGATTGCACCTCTTGGTTTGACAGTGCCCCCAAGAGCATTAAGAATAGGCTCCAAACCGCCCAAACCAAGTTAGTTAGGCTAATTTTAAAACTTCCTGCTTATACTCATTTGGAGCCATCCCATTTAAATAGTCTTGGTTGGCTCACAGTTTAAAAAAAGAGTCTCTTTGTTGAAATTGACCTTTGTTTATAAGATCACCGTTGGTGAGGTTCCAAAATACTTTTGCAACTACATCAAATATAATCATTCTTACCTCACCAGAGGGAGTGCAACTGACATAATTCCATTTAGGTTTAAGCTTAGCACTTTGACAGGTCACCTTCCTCTATTCAGATGCAGTACTATGGAACAGTCTGCCCTCCAACATAAAAACGGCCACTGGACTGACCTGTTTTAAGACGTCCTTGCGAAAGTGGCTCTCCGCTTAGGTATCCAGACTAGCCTTTTAATGTGTTTCTTGTTATTCTTCTTTGGTTTTAAGGTATCGCCAATTTGAGCTTTTTGTATGTATCTTTTCTGCTGTTTTGCACCTATCGTTCTGCTTGTTGCTCATCTTGTTTGCCAATGGAGGATGACAATGGAAATAAGTCTGCTGACTTTCTTGTGTTTTATCCTCGTCATAATGGTTTTAATGGATGTACTGTTGCCAGTGTGGCACAGCTGTATATGTATTTTAACATTCTTTCTAATAAATCAAATCAAATCAAATCCTGTGCCCCATCAGACGGGGTCACTTAACTGCACACCAGAATCACCCATGGTGCCAACATTTCAACTTTGTATTAACATGCAGAACAGCACTATTAGTCAACACATAACTTTGCAGATAACTAACATCGTGCATATAGAACAAGAAATCATTTTAAAGCAGCTACGAGCAAGATTTTTGATTGTTATTAACACATTGACTGCCAGACGTTTTTTTTTTTGCTGTAGGTAGCTTCTGCCAAGCCGTTTTTTGAGGATTATGGCTCATTTATAAGAGCCGAGGATTCGTTTCAGCTTGGAGTTTGTGAACATACAATATCTCAAAAGTACTAATAGAATGTGTACTTTCTCTGTCTAAAAGAGTTAGTTTGTAGAGTTAGTAGTTATGTAAGCATTAGCAGTTGAATACAGCATGGTTTTAGCGTGAGAAAGAATATTCAGAGATAAACGGCTTTTTGTGAAATTGGATGGAACAGTCACTTTAACCATTCATTTTTGGCTCTCTCTCTCTCTCTCTCTCCCTCCCCCTCTCGCTCTCTCTCTCTCTCTCCCTCCCTCTCGCTCTCCCTCCCTCTCTCTCTCTCTCTCTCTCTCTCTCTCTCTCCCTCCCTCTCGAGTTGCTTCAACTCCTCCCTCCGTGGGCGGACAAGCTTGTCACCAGTCAGTGCTTTGCTGCTCTCCTGTGCCTGCATGTCTGCACGGCCGCTGTTTGAGGAAGTCGGGATGGACTCGCTCGTTTGGAGTTTTGGTTGAGAGAAGCTTTTGCGATTCTGGTCATATTTATGCTGCGTGTTTCAAAGTGTGTTCCTCCACCTGTAATCTATCACCCGATCATAGTAGATCGGCTGAATCTATTATGTAAATTTGCAATCCCGCATCGCCAGCAATCAGCGCGAAAAGGAGAATGGCTGGGCTGAGAATGGCGTGACAAGTTAAAAAAATGCTTTCCTTTCTCTAGCCAGGAGAGCACTGTTGCCACTTAGTGGGTCGGTGGAATGGGTTGTAAACGTTCGGTGGCTCCAATAATTATATAAGAGATGTAAAAGGCTTAGATGCACAACCCACCGTCAAAAAAAAAAAATCGATGCCAAAAACGTGTAAACACGTTGTTGGCAGGGAACAGCTGGATTCTGAAAACGTGTTCATACGTTGTTGGCAGTGAATGTGTTAAACAGTCTAAATTTAATATCGATGCCTCACATCTTACCTCTAATAGTAGACCAACGCAAAGTAGTCTTGCTTAAACGCAGAGTGAATTGGCGAGGGTTGTCTGGATGATTAGTCTGTCTGCGGGCTGGAGCAGATCAGGAAGTGAAATGAAACGGTTTGCGGCAGCCACTTTGGCCATAACCACAAAATAACAAAATTACTTTCAAACAAACTGTTAGAATATAACGAGAGATGTTCGTGAGAGTAGAAAGCCCTTTGATGTAGCGAGGAAAGCCGTCCTTGTTTTGGGTTTTGGGTCCCAAGCAAGCAGCAAAAGATGGCTTTTCACCAGGTAACATCAAAATCAGAGATGGACAGACTTGTTGCCTCGTACATGGTAGAGGAAATGTTGCCAGTTTCAACAGTAGAATCGCCATTTTTCAGAAACATATTGTGCAAAATACAGATGGCAGGGAACGGACAGAAAAAGTTTTGCAACCTACCTAATTACCATAGAGATTTGTGCTAATATATGGGCATATGTAAGGTTTAATGTTGTATTGTTAACTGGCAAATTACATGACAATGCATCTCAGGCGATGTTATGGAGTAACGCAAAAGTAATGTATCGAGTAGTGTAACAAATTACTTTCTCCAGGGAGTAATCAAGTAAGGCATTACTTTTTTTTAAAGTAATGTGTAATGTGTAATACATTACTTTTTTGAGTAACGGACCCCAACTCTGCTTGTAAAAGTGCATTTCTGTGAGCGGAACAGCGCTCATAAATGCACTATGGATTATACCCATTATACCGGACATGTATTGGAAACTTGGCGTCTACGTATTTGGTAAGTCTGCTTGTTTGTCTAGTGCTGCAGTGCTGTTTGGTTATCATTAGCTTGGTAGCTAACGTTAGCGTGCGTTCTACAATAACGTTGCTATGAGTTCTTTCCAATGAAACACAAACAACTGAATGTGTGAGTGGTAGGCTAATGTTACTTGTTTAAAATATGGTATGGCTGTTGGCAGAGCGAGAAGAGGAGAGCAATGAACTGATACTGTAACGTAGTTGGATGATGATGATGATGATGAAGGCTATCAGTTGTTTTTATTCATTCCAGTCCGTTGTACAATACTAGGCATGTTCAAAACTGCCTGTACCTACCCTCTTGTGTGTACTAAGTACTGTCTCACTGGTTTAAATAAGCAATTTGATACTTTCCGTTTTTGCTGAGCAGAAATTCTGTGCAAAAAAAATAATCGCCTGGGTCGATTTCGTGCAAAAAAGAAATAAACGCTTGCCTCCAATTGCCGCCTGGTCTCCTTTAACCACCTGGGTTCTGAGTCATTTTAGCATAATAAACGCCCGGGCTATTATTGGAAGTTTTACGGTAATAACATTGGTCCACGGCCTAAAAACTTTTCTATTTCACAATTCCGGCTCAAAAATTGTGAAATTGAAACCTGTTTTGTATTTTTGGTGAAATTGTTAAATGGAAACGGGGGGTTTTGGTTAGGTTTAGGGTTGGGGTCTGGAGGGTTAGAGGGTTTGAAGTGGTGAGAGACTCCCTCTAAAAACTCCCGCCCCTGTATAAATTCCCATTTCATTTTTTTTTCTCTATTTCACAATTTTAGAGCCAAAATTCTGAAATAGACGTTTTTGGCTGGGGACCAATGTTACTATTTCACAATTTTCTATGAGACTGTTTGCACCAGACTAGAACCTGACCCTTAAAGGGATAGTTTGGTTTGTTTGAAGTGGGGTCCTATCAGCTAGTTCGATACACTAACTTAATTAGGTACAGTGTTCTGGAGGCTGGGCGCATTGTGGAACGGGACCGCGCACTCAGCACAGCAGCCAAACCAGCCTTTTCTCTGTAAGTACGGGGGGGTCAACAACTAAAACGTAATTTAGCCACCTAAAACAACGCCCACCTAAACAAATCGATATCCGTGTACATGATACTACATACATACATACTGTACATACATACTATTTTGACAATTTTCAGCGCTTTACTTTTCCGCAAAACACCAGTTTCATTCGGCACTGCTTTTTCTCCCAACCGTAAAACTACCGTATTCCTCCGCTAAAAGCCTGCCCTGCACAAAGTCGCAGCACTGGATTACTCCGCAGTTATTTGGGGGTATTTTATTTCTCCCGGTTTGTTAGTTAAGACACAACAAATAGAATACACGAACGAAAATATGAGTGATTTTGATAGCGATGATGATATGCCATTCACCTTGGTGACAAGAGGATACAATTATGAACCAGAGAGAATACAGAAGAGGAACTTTTGCAGAGAGTGAAGAGGCAGAAAGAGAGATGCGCCTCCTGCCTAAATGCCGCGGTGCCCTGCAGACCTTTTTCACCATTCCCAGGATAAATTGTGGAAAACGTCCCAGACCAGAGAGGCCAGGTGACTTGTTGTCTCTAAAGTAAGTCAGTGTTTTATCTCTCTTCTAAGCCTTCCTGTTTTGTAAACCGCGGCTCTGTGCTCTGTGCTGGCTTTTAGCGGAGGAATACGGTAGTTGTACGGTTGGGAGAAAAAGCAGTGCCGAATGAAACTGGTGTTTTGCGGAAAAGTAAAGCGCTGAAAATTGTCAAAATAGAGCATGCATGTACACGGATATCGATTTGTTTAGGTGGGCATTGTTTTAGGTGGCTAAATTACATTTTAGTTGTTGACCCCCCATACTTACAGAGAAAAGGCAGGTTTGGCTGCTGTGCTGAGTGCGCGGTCTCGTTCCACAATGCGCCCAGCCTCCAGAACACTGTACCTAATTAAGTTAGTGTATCAAACTAGCTGATAGGACCCCACTTCAAACAAACCGAACTATCCCTTTAAGGTTCAATAAAAGTAGAAAAAAGTTTTTTGTCTTGTGTATTTTTTGACATGCTAATAGATGAAGATTTCAACATAAACATCAGACAGGGTGAACTAATACTGTATTACTAACTCTGTGACCCCTTGTGACCCTTTGGATCACTATAGAGAGGTTTAGGGTTAACCTAACACTAACCACTTTGATGTAGGATGGACAAGTGTTACCATGGTTAACACTCAAGTATTGATACAGGTGATTCCTAACTTCTCCTTCATAAAAAAAACTCCCGTGCGTGTGCATGGGAATACAGTGTGTGTGTGTGTGTGTGTGTGTGTGTGCGCGTGCGTGTTCTTGTGTTAGAGTCTGTGTATGTGTGTGTGTGTTAGTTGGCCTCGGTGAAGTCTCTGCAGATGCCTCTGACGAGTGGCTGAACGAAGTCAGCCAATCCGGTGAACTCTCGGCTGAAGAAGGTGTGGCTGTCCTTCGGCTCCGATGACATCACTCTGAGGTCATCCAGCGGTGCCCAGGCCACGCCCACTGAGTACATGGTGATGCCTGGTGATTGGCCGACAGGAGAAAGGAGAAGAGTCAGATAGTGGACTTTAACGCCACACACACAGGCACATGCACACACATGCACTCACCCCCCCCCCCCCCCACACACACACACACCTTGTTTCTGTGCAGCCAGGGAGGGGCCTCTGACGTCGTCGTATGATTGGCCATCTGTCACCACAATAAGAAAGTTGCGGCCCGGTCCCGTTCGTCTGGAAGAAACAAGAAGAGATGATTTATTAATTATTAATTGATAATTAAAGGGACACCACTGACAAACAATGCTTATTTATTTTGCACATGATCGCACACATATGCAAACGTTTAAACAGTTTTTTATACATTTCTGTGTACAGAGCTGCAAAATCCAAGCTGCAAAATCTGCCCACTCTCCTGCAAAATCCGCCCACTTCTCTACCATCAATAAACAGCTGGGGCGGCTTTAGCTCAGGAGGTAGAGCGGGTCGGCCAATGACGCAAGGGTTGGCGGTTCGATCCCCGCTCCCTCCCAGCTGCTGTCGTTGTGTCCTTGGGCAAGACACTTAACCCTCCTTGCTCCCGATGGTGTGTAGGCACTAGGGCTGGGACGGATCAGAAAACCCACGGATCGGATCGCGTGACGGATTTTGAGCCACGGATCACGGATTTTTCGGATCAGCAAAAAAAAAAAATATATAGGCTATATCAGATTTTTTCTCTCAAAATTAGACTTTCGATTTGAATTTTTAATACTATTATACTTCTCTAACCATTTGTTGCCCTGCACAGCTCAAAAAATATTTTTTTCTCATGACACAATTTATGCTTTTACTCTGAAGGCAAAACAACCCAACTTCCTTCCAACTTGTTTTAGGTGGCACTGCGCCTAACTTCCTGCCTGTTGCTTGCTAACGTAGTCACTTGACACGGGTACAGACCAGACCGGGTGAGTCTGGAAACATAACGTTGATGCTACGTTATGCTACTCGGTGGCCCCACGTGTTGTTTTGTTGTTATGTGTCCATGGCAACATTTCACCGTCGGTGATAATGTGTTCGTGAAACGTGTGCGCGTGTGTGTGTGTGTGCGTGTTGTGGCTCTCCTATCTTGTGCAGCGCGCAACATGCTGCTCGCATTCCTGTGCTTTTTCAGAGGTGTTGAAATAAGTTTGCTGTGTTTAGTAGCCACTAGCCACAGCCTTCAGAGAGACTTTACAGCGAAGGGATGAGGAAGCTCACTTGTGCTTGCCATGATGATGCCTGTCTGTGTCTGGCTGCGCTGCAGGCGTTCTCATACACTAACGTTAAACGTTAAATGAAACGAAGGGGGGGGGGGGGGGGGGGGTTGTCCGCGGACCACGACGTTCCGAACCGTGTGCCGAACCGTGGGGGCTGATCCGTACGGGTCACGGATTATCCGTGATCCGTCCCAGCCCTAGTAGGCACCCTGCGGGGCAGCCTGCCGCCATTGGTGTATGAATGGGTGAATGTAGACTATCTACTGATTGTAAAGCGCTTTGGATAAAAGCGTTATATAAATGCAGGCCATTTACCATTTAAACAACACCAACAGGAACTCCCGCACCCTCTTCTCGACAGAGAACAAATTACTCCAACGCCCGAACAACATCCCCTGATCTCTGTAACTCCTTTCTTAATTTCTTTGAAAACAAAATCTCCCAAATCAACAGCTCACTGACTGCCTCTGCCACCATCACCTCCACTCCTACCCCCCTGCCGTCTCACTGCTTTCACGCTTGTCGACTCCCCCGACTGACATCATTACCACCTCCAAGGCAACCACCGGTTATACTCTAACCAAGGCCTGCCTCCCTGGCCATCATGCCCCACCTCACTGCCCTCTTCAACCGGTCACGTTCCCTCTGTCTACAAACTCACCACAGTCACACCCATTCTCAAAAATCCCAGTCTTGACCCTGCCCTGCCCACCTCTCCAACTACTGGCCCATCTCTAACCTGCCCTTCCTCTCCAAAGCCCTTGACCGCATAGTCGCCGCACAACCCCTCCAGTCTGCCTTCCGTCCACTTCACAGCACCAAAACGGCCCCGGCCAAAGCCCGCAACGACCTCCTCTCCTCCGCAGACTCCGGTGCCCTCAACATCCTGGTGCTATCTCAGCGCAGCCGTTGACACCGTTTGTCACTCCATCCTCCTTCAAAGGATCCATTAACTGGGTGTTGAGGGCACCACAATGGACTGGCTCACCTCCTATCTCCCTCTCTGGTCACCTCCATTATGCAGGGGTCCCCCAAGGCTCAGTCCTCGGCCCCCTGCTCTTCATCTGCTATAACCTCCCCCTAGGCCACATCATCCGCACTTTCAACTTTGATTTTCATTGTTATGCCGACGACACCCAGATCTATATCATCTCCAAATGCACTCACAACCCGCCGCTCACTCACATTGCAGTACATACCTGCATCTCATACTTTCATAGAGAGAGAGCACAGCACACAGAGAGAGCTCCTGACACTCCAGCTTGTTTTAACTTTTTTTTCTCCAGTTTTAAATCTTATTAGTTTTTAATCTCAGTGTGCTACTCAACACCATCTGACATTCTTTATGGAAATTCATCCAAAAGTGTTGGATGCTGTCTGCCGCATTTGATATCTGGTGGATTTACCAAACTCCGGCCTACTGCCTCGGCTGTGGCCCCAGCTACCTAGCCATCACCCGGCTAGCCCAGCTACTACCAGGCTACAGCCCTGCTACCACCAGGTTCCAGCCCAGCTTCCACCAAGCTACTGCCCAGCTACCCACAGGCTACAGCCTAGCCACCACCAGGTCTCAGCCCAGCTTCCAACAGGCTAGAGCCCAGTCACCTCTAGGCTACAGCCTAGCTACCTCCAGGCTACAGCCCAGCTTTCCACCAGGCCACAGCCTAGCTACCTCCAGGCTACAGCCCAGCTTTCCACCAGGCCACAGCCTAGCTACCTCCAGGCTACAGCCCAGCTTTCCACCAGGCCACAGCCTAGCTACCTCCAGGCTACAGCCCAGCTTTCCACCAGGCCACAGCCTAGCTACCTCCAGGCTACACCCCAGCTTTCCACCAGGCCACAGCCTAGCTAAACAACACCAACTGGGAGGACTGCATGACCTGGATGAGGATCCATGATCACTTGCCGAAGCAATATCATCGCAGCAGGCCCGGTTATACGGGCCTCTGCCGGTAAGTGATCAATCCCTGCCTGAATTCCTGCCTAGCCCTAGCACTGTCTTGCTATCACACATCATTAATATTGCTCTATTGTTTTGCTGTCAACAAGACACCCGTACTGGCCACTGTTTTCTGTTTCTTTTCCCCAGAAACTCACAATCTACCCCCCCCCCCCCCCCCCCCTCAATCTACCCCCCCCCCCCCCCTCAAACACACACACCCACGCTCATACGCATACATACACATACTCACACACACACATACTCACACACACACATACTCACACACACACACACACACACACAATGCCTTCGATCACCTCTCCACCCTGCTGCCTGGACTGCCACCAAAAAGATGCAAGGATATCTCAGCTAGAGGAGAGAATCTCCGTGCTCCACCAGCTCAAATCTGAGGAGGATTTCCTGGACTCCTTGTTCAGAGGGTGCGTCCCGGTCCCCTCTCCATCTGCTGACCAGCTGGATCCTGACTCGGTGGTCACTGTGGGCCGTCCCATCATCACTGGCTGTGATGACTTCAACAACGAGACGACGCTCTCTTCACTAGGAGCAGCCTCCCTTGCAGATCACCAGGCCACCAAGGGTGACAGGTCTATGGTCCCGATCTGCTCTACCCCTGCCCCGACCGAGGTTCCGTGGTCATCTGTTGGCCGCGGCCGACATGGAGGCAATCCCATCTCTCGCCTCCCTCCTCAGGAAGCCATCCAGCTCTCCACCTCAAACAGGTTTTCGGCCCTAACGTCACAGGATCCTGGGTCGCCCCGCCCCCCCCCCCTCATCCAGGCTCCCAGGCTCCCTCCTCTCCACTTTCCCCCAAAACAATCACCCCTCATCCGGCAGGCTACTTTTACGTTCACCCCCGCCCCCTCGGGCCGCTCAACATCTCACTTGTCGCCCACGAAACCGGTTCACCCCACCGAATCCCCCCCTCCACCTCAGCCCCCCCTCCCACCAAAGCATCCTGTTGCTTCCTCACCCGGTCCAGTTATAATCCCCAAGTTTCTCACCCCGCCCTCAGTCTCCAGTTCACATCCATCCATTCAGGTATGTGATGCCCTCATAATTGGAGACTCAATTGTCAGAAACGTTGAAATATATAACTGCCAAGTCAGATGTCATCCTGGTGCAAAAACAGCAGACATTGACTATATTCTTCCTCACATTTTGTCTGACTTCACTCGTGTTGATTATTTGGTGTTACATGTTGGATCTAATGATACTCAAGCTAGTGCCTCTGAGCTGCTAAAATTAGACTTCGTGAAGCTCTTTGATAGCCTTGCCCGGACAGGCAAGGATTTCATTATATCTGGTCCACTGCCTTGTACACATAGGGGAGACTTAAAATTCAGTCGCCTTCGACAGTTGCACCTTTGGTTGAAAGGATTTTGTACCTACAATAATGTCCCCTACATCGACAACTTTTTGTTATTTTGTAATAGGCGTAACCTGTTCAACAAAGATGGTCTCCACCTTAATAGGGAGGGAGCCAGACTGCTCTCTTTAAATATGCAGCATGTTCTGGACTCACTATACTGGGTACCTCCACTATGATGTGTCCCAAGTCCAAGCCTCCCAGCCCCCCAGACCTACAATCCCACTCATTCCACCTCCCAACCTGGGCTTGGGCTACTGTTGAATTATGATTTGCCTGTTTTCTCTAATGTTATGCCTGTTCTGTCCATTGTTGATCACACTGTTTATGACTCAACTCTGCTCGATATTAAGGTTCACCCCTCTGCACAGGTCTCTTATAAAATGGGGAACTCTCTGAGCCCAGAGCCCCGCCCCTCTGCACAGGTCTCTTATAAAATGGGGAACTCTCTGAGCCCAGAGCCCCGCCCCTCTGCACAGGTCTCTTATAAAATGGGGAACTCTCTGAGCCCAGAGCCCCGCCCCTCTGCACAGGTCTCTTATAAAATGGGGAACTCTCTGAGCTCAGAGCCCCGGATCCCAGATCATTTTAAAATAGTTGTTTTAAATGTTTATGGGATGCGACTTTCTCGCTGCAACTCAAGGCCGAGGGGGGCTATAAAGGGCAATCTAAAAAGTGTCCCTATCGACCTTGCCCCTTGTGTCCCCTCTATTAGCCCTATCCCTGTTAATCTGATTTCCCCACAAGAGCTCCAAACTGCTGGTGGTTTGAAGTTCTTGCACCTGAATGTCAGGAGTCTGTTGCCCAAACTGGACTTTATTAATGTGTTAATTAACGACGCTGCCCCAGACATTCTTGTTATCTCTGAGTCATGGCTTTCTGGTAGAATCCCTGACTCAGACATCTCGATAAGTGGATTTAACCTTTTTAGAATTGACAGGAAGGCAAAGGGAGGGGGAATAGTGATTTTTGTGAGAGATCATTTAGCTACTGTAGTTTTAACTGCTTCCTCTGTCCCGAAATGTTTTGAATGTATTATTTTAGATATCTGTATAGGAGGCGATGTCCACCTTGTAGTGGCCGGTGTTTATCGCCCACCTTCGGCGCCGAATTCAGCCCTGGAAGACCTCGGGGTGATTCTCTCCAAATTTACAGCGGGGGAATTAATAATACTGGGGGACCTGAACGCCGATTGGTTAACTGATTCATCCGTCAATCTGAAACACTTATGCTCAGAACTAGACTTATCTCAGCTCATTCAACACCCTACTAGGCCAAATGTAAACAATCCAGCTAAATCCACTCTCATAGACATCATCCTTACAAACAGACCAGATAAGTACCCTCAGGGAGGGGTCTTTGCCCAGGGAATTAGTGACCACTGCCCCATAGCTTGTGTCAGATTGACCAAGACTTTTAAATCAAATGGTAAGTTTATTAAAAAACGAAATTTTAAAACATTTTCTGATCAGGGCTTTTTATATGACCTTTTTTACTCTGATTTGGAGAGATTATGTTTAATCCCTGACCCTGAGTCAGCTTTAGATTACTTTTCTCATGTTTTTAATTTGATAGCAGACAAACATGCCCCCTATAAGAAGCTGAGAGTAAAGAACCGTTCTACCCCCTGGTTCACAGTGGACGTCAAATCTGCCCTGCGTCTCAGAGACTCTGCCTGGGCGAAAGCCAAACTGACCGGCAAGCCCGCAGACTGGCTTCATTTTAGAAATACGAGAAATAAAACTATTGGTATAATCAGAAAAGCCAAAGCTGATTACTATTTAACCTCTTTTAGCAACTCATCAGATTTCTGGAAAACTGTCAAATCTCTCAGCTCCGCACCCACGTCTGCTCTCCCCCCCCAGATTAATGCTGCGGGTGAGATAATTTTAGATAAACTGCAGATGTGTAACACTTTTAACCACCACTTTGTCTCTGCAGGATTTTTATTTGATAGGCTCACTACCAACACGGCCCCCTCGGACCATGTTTACGACCCAGCGGTCGAGGACCTCTCCACCCCCCCCTTGCAGGTGAACGTTTCTCATTCAGGCCGGTGAGGCATTATGAAGTCCGCGAGGCTCTGGCAAAGCTGAACACTAAGAAGTCCACGGGCGAGGACGGCATTACACCGTTCCTCTTACGCCTTAGCGCTGACCTGATCGCAGCACCAATTGCCCACATATTTAATTTAACATTCACTACCAGCGAGATTCCATCTGTATGGAAGTCAGCTCAGATTTCCCCCCTCTTCAAAGGAGGTGACCGGAGCGAGCTGAATAACTATAGGCCCATCTCAAAACTATGCTGTCTGGCTAAAGTGCTTGAATCATTAGCAAACGTACAGCTTCGGACATTTTTAGACACGCACAATATTCTCCAGTCCCATCAATCAGGTTTTAGACCGGGACATAGCACTGTCACGGCCACATCCCTTGTTTTAAATAACATTCTGAATGGTCTAGATAGCCGACAGCACTGTGCAGCTCTCTTTGTTGATCTTTCCAAAGCGTTCGACACAGTAGACCATGCGATCTTACTAGATAAACTGTCCGCCACAGGTCTGGACGAACTCTCGGTCAGGTGGTTCTCCAGCTACCTGACCGAGAGGAAGCAGGTAGTGGTAGCCGATGGTGTTAGGTCCGACTCACTGTCCAACGGTAAAGGCGTGCCCCAAGGATCAATTTCTGGGCCTATTTTATTTACACTGTATATTAATAACATTTTTTCTCCCGCTGGACTTTGCAATGTCCATTATTACGCGGACGATACTATTTTATACTGTTTCGGAGCGACCCCAGCTCAGGCCGTTTCAACACTTCAGATGGCTTTTGACTCATTTCAACGGTCTCTATCTGACCTCAAGTTAGTCTTAAACTCTTCTAAAACAAAGTGGATGATGTTCACGAGATCTTTTTGCACCAATGTCAATCTTAGTATGCACACGCTCCAAGGCGAGCAAATTGAATCAGTAAATTCTTATAAGTACCTTGGTATCTGGTTAGACACCAGACTCTCCTTCCAGACTCATATTGAACATCTCACAAAGAAACTGAGGAGGAAGATCGGCTTTTTATATAGGAACAAATCTTGCTTTTCATTCAGTGCCAGAAAAACTGTTGTACAATCATTAATAATGTCGGTTTTTGATTATGGTGATGTTGTATACATGCATGCCTCATCTTCCATTTTGAAGTCCCTCGATGCTGTTTATCACAGTGCTCTGCGTTTTATCACAGGCGAGGCTTTTCTTACACACCATTGTACTTTGTACGAAAAGGTGGGCTGGTCCTCCCTAATGGCTCGTAGAGAAAAACACTGTCTTTTATTTATTTACAAAGCTTTAATTGGGAAACTCCCGGCATATTTGTCCTCACTTCTCATTCATAACAGTGGAGGTTATCAAACTCGCTCACAGTCCTGTATTAGACTATCTATCCCACGTGTGAGGACTGAACAAGGAAAGAGTGCTTTTGCTTTCTATGCCCCCAACAGTTGGAATAGACTTCAGGACACTCTGAAAATAGAAGCATTGATCCCTCTTGTTTCCTTTAAAACTCTTTTAGAAGGTCTCCCACATAATGGGTGCTCTTGTTTTACTTGAAAGTGGGTTTTTCACCTATTCTTAATGTTGTTTTGATTGTCTGTCTGTAACTTGAAACTTTGTGTATGTGTTCCTCTGTACCAGGGCTCTCTTGAAAATGAGAGCTTGCTCTCAAGAGATATCCCTGTATAAATAAAGGTGAAAAAAAAAAAAAAAAAAACAAACAAACCTGTATATCTGCACTAAAAACCTGAATGACTCACAACTTCCTCAAACTCAATAATACTAATAATAATAATAATAATAATGATTGGATTTATATAGCGCTTTTCTAGACACCCAAAGCGCTTCACAGGAATCATTATTCATTCACACCATTCGTACCAGTGGTGGTAAGCTACGGGTGATGTAGCCACAGCTGCCCTGGGGAAGACTGCCGGAAGCGTGGCAGCCATTTCGTGCCTACGGCCCCTCCGACCACCACCAACATTCATAGACATTCATACCCATTCATACGAGGCAATGAGGGTTAAGTGTCTTGCCCAAGGACACAACGACAACAGCTGGGAGGGAGCGGGATTCGAACCGCCAACCCTTGAGTCATTGGCCGACCTGCTCTACCTCCCGAGCTAATGCCGTCCCAATAGCAACAAAGCAGAACTCATCAGAACCAAAGCCACACTTGCCAATACCGGACCCATCACACATCGATGCTGCAACCATCTGGACCATAACCTTGGTTTCATCGTTGACCCCACCCTCCCCCCATGTCAGCTCCTTCGTCAAGACCTCATTCTTCCATCTCCGCAACATAGCCAAAATCAGATACTGCCTCTCCCCCCTGCTGCTGAATCTGTCATCTCCTCCCGCCTAGACTATTGCAACTCCCTCCTCACCGGCATCAGCTCCCGATCCCTCCACAGACTCCAGATGGTTCAGAACTCAGCCGCCAGCCTGCTCACGAACACCCATCCTCCACTCCCTCCATTGGCTCCTCATCAAAGAATGACTAATAATAATAATAATAACTTCAAACTACTCATCCTCACCTTCAAAGCCCTCCACAACCTGGGCCCCGCTATAGCCTGGAAACCCTCTTGTAATTGCTCTGTTTATTATTCCCTAAAACAGTATGCATGTCAGAAACCATGAGCAGTGCCGGTCCACCCTATACGCTCACTACGCAGCTTCTGTAAGGCCCCAACACTGTAAAGGCCCCGCAAAATAATAATAATAATTGAGCAAAGGAACTTGCATTGATCAGAAGTGACAACTAATCGATCCATTGCAACACCAGTGCACAGCAATCCTGCCATTTTGGCCTGGAGGAGACACCTCTGATTGGCTGCTATGGTTCTGTGCTGTTGTCCCATTGGCCAAAAGCGGCACTGTCAAAAGCAAATGTGTCAACTCTTACCTCTTACATTCAAGACTCTTTCGGCCACATTAGCTTCCCTCCGCCTCCCCTCAAGTGTTTAGCGTGCGTCAATGTAAACAGTAGCTACTACATGCCAAGTTTGCTGACTGACTGCATGAAAGATGAAGCAGATTTATCCCTCTGGCAATAAAAAAAATAAAAAGACAAAGACAAACAGCGGTCAGGTAGGCGAAACGTGTTCACTCACTCAGTCACCACTGTTGTCAATGGTTTGTTGTTGTGACTTCTGCAACGTAGCGTTAAGTTGATGCGTAACGCAGTTTGTAGGCTAATGCATATCTCTCTAGTCTGTCAGTGTTTTGCTAACCTAGCTAGCTGCAAAATAACACTAGCATTTAGCAACTTGTGGAGACCAGGCAGAAAAAAAAGACTGGATCATTGCACGCCTGATGGATGGATGGAATGGATGGATGGATGGTAGACAGACAGATAGATATAGACGGATAGATAGATAGATATTCTCAGAGAGGAAATTAGCTATATTCACATTTGGTGGTGGTGCACAAAAAAGACACAATAACAGGAAAACACAAACAATAACAAGGCCCAAAAATGCATTGACAATAATAAACAAGACAACATTAAGGGCCCTATCTTCGTACGGCACTATTGTTTGCGCTGCCGTTTGCGCGCTTCTTATTGCCATCTTCCCTGCATCTTAAGCTATCGTCTGCCTCCACCGTCCAGTTTTGCGCTGGGATCTAAGCGCAGAAACAGGTGTAGGCGTGGCCCAGGCGTGTCCGTGGGACTCTAGCCTATCATCTGTCTCTCGCAAGTGTCATTTTGCGCTCTGGCAAAGATACTGTCGCTATGTTCCGAGCGCAAACAGAGGTTTGGGCATTGCCCGTTCCAAAATAGGCATTCGAGCGCAATGTGTTAGAAAAAGGGGCCTTGGGTACTCTCAATTTTAACGCCACCAAATAGCTGGTCTTAGTGCAAAAAGAAAACACTACGCCAGGCGTACACCTGAGCGCAGACAGTATTCTCCGCGCGCAGTGCAGGAAATCCTTGCTTGGATACATTTACGCATGGCAAAGATGTCACTCTCCAACACCTCGCGCCTGCACACACTCCTGTCTCCTCGGAATGCCACGTTGATTTTCAACTGTAGAAAGGGAAGGGAGAAAAGGTAGGAGAAAATAAAAAGTAAATGTTGATCTTTTCCAACTATTAGGCTACGTTTAATAGCACCGCAATAGCCCTCTCCACTTCCCTCGTCGGGGAGAGAGAGTGAGACACGGGGCATACTGTCGGCCTATAATGTTACTACCCAGATCAACTTAACTGCCTCACCTCCTAGTAATAGCCAGTAACCTAGCCCTAGCTACTGCAAAAGTTAACTGTTGAAAATTCAATGTTTGGTTTTGTCACGAGTAGCCTACAGCTGAAGTCCCTCTTGCCATTAAGCAGACAGTGACGGAAGCATGTGTCTTTATGTGTGCCAAGGGGAAAATGATGGACTAAATTGGTGGGATTCAATGTATATAAAGTATATTAATAGAAACAAATAAAAAATAGCTGATTAATAAAATGTGTACTGGTGGAACGAAATACAACTTCAAATAGAGCAGCATCACTCATCGCGGCTCTCATTACGCTGCGTAATACGCATGCAGCCCCGCAGCGGAGATGCAGGAGAGAGAGCCGAAAAGGGATAAGCATACGTCCGTCCATATAACAGCATGAAAGCTGAAAAACATTTATGGCAGTAACACACACATTTCAAGATTCAAGATTTTTATTGTCACTCCATGGTACAAGTATCACGTGTGAAATTATTGTGCTGTGGACTCCGTTTACAACATAAGACAAGTCAGAGACAGTGCATATAGGTGCACTTAGGTGCACATGTCATGTGCATACTTTAGACGTGCGATCTACATCTTAAATTTGACGTATTTGACATACAGGTGCAAATAGCAAATAGCAAATAGCATATACCTTATTAAACATACAATTAAACATTAGACATACGTAATGGTAGCAGCTACAGTACGGTACAGTACGGCTACTACACTATTTGTGTATCTTAAGGAGTCTCGTGGCCTGCGGGAAGAAACTGTTCCTCAAGCGATTTGTGCGTGCTTTTGGAACCCTGTATCTCCTCCCTGCGGGGTAACAGGGAGGACAGGCTGTTGTGGGGATGGTTTGTGTCTTTGATGATCTTCAGGGACCTCCTGAGGCACCGCTGGTTATACAGTTCATGCAGTTCTGGCAACTCACATCCTGTTACGTGCTGGGCCGCGCGTCTCACTCTCCGTAGCGCCCTGCGGTCCATGGTGGTACAGTTCCCGTACCAGGTGGTGAAGCAGCCAGTCAGCAGGCTTTCAATGGTGCCTCTGTAGAAGTCCCTAAGGATTTCTGTCCTTAGCCCAAATTTCTTCAGGCGCCCGAGTCCGTGTAGTCGCTGTTGGCAACAGTGGCGGTGTGACCGGCCCAAGTCAGGTCCTGGTGGATGTTGACTCCCAGGTACTTGAAGCTGTCCACCCTTTCCACCACTGTGCCGTTGATGGTGATTGGGAGGTGTGCACCCCCCCCCTCCTCCTGTAGTCTACAATGACCTCCTTGGTCTTGGAGACGTTCAGAGAGAGGTGGTTGTCCTGGCACCATTGTTCCAGGGCCCCCACCTCCTCTCTGTAGGCCGTCTCGTCGCCCCCCGAGATCAGCCCCACGACTGCTGTGTCGTCTGCAAACTTCACGATGGTGTTCGAAGTTTGAGTCGCCACGCAGTCGTGGGTGTAGAGGTCATACCAGAAGGGGCTGGAGACGCACCCCTGGGGCGCTCCTATGCTGATGGTCAGTGGTGAGGAGGTGAGGTTGCCCACCCTCACCACCTGGTGGCGGTCTGTCAGGAAATCCAGGATCCAGTCGCACATTGCTGTGTTTAGTCCCAGATCCTTGAGCTTGCGTACCAGCCTGGAGGGTACTATGGTGTTGAATGCTGAGCTGTAGTCCACGAACAGCATTCTTACATAGGTGTCCTTCCCCTCCAGGTGGGACAGGGCGGTGTGGAGCACTGCTATAAATTAAAGCCATTATTATTATTATGTTGTTCTATAATTTACGGGTTCTATATGCTTAGGTGTGTCAGTAAAGGAGATGCTGGATCATCAGCCTTCTCAGATCTTACAGGTCACACTTGAAAACGAGACCTCGGTCTCAACGTGTTTTTACCTGTTTAAATAAAGGTTAAATAAAAAAAATAAAAAATAAATCAGCCAGAGTCAGTACACAGATTAAGTTGATCCCAGTGGTGTAGTGCAGGGCTCTTCAATTGGCGGCCCGCGGGCCGGATGTGTGGCCCGCGCTGGAATTGCAAAAGAAAAATAAAAGGAAAAAGAATTACAGTGCACCTGAATGCAACATGCAAGATACGCGCTGAATAAGTGTCCAAATGTTCATGTCATTCTGGCCAATACTCCATTTCTGTTATAACATTTCAGTCTGGAATATGGAATATCTTTCAATAATCTTTATGATTAAAAGGCTAAAAGTAATCTCATGTGTAAGAAATTACTGTTCTACATTGAAGTAAAAATTTAAATAATTAACTCGTTGATTTTGGATGGTTTGGTTTTATTTAGCTTCAATAGTGCCTTTTTGTTCTTAACAGTCTTTGAGAATCGCTGGCCACACTTACTGATACTTATGCTTAAATTAACCCACTCATATTCTTGTTTATTTCAAGAAAAACATTTTGGCTGGTGGAAATTCTAATTGGCTGGTAACTTTGAAATATAGCAGCCATATTGGCAGGTGGTCAAAAAAGTTAATTTCAAGCCCTGCAGGGAGAGCAAGGTGGTGACCAAATTGGTGGTTGAGACTGAATAATGACATCACAACTGTTAATTTAAAATTAGTTATTCCTCTAAACCTGCCTTCAAATGCTCAAAACTTTTTGCCCCCAGCCCCCGGCCCTCAGCAAAATGTGGCCCTTGGTGAAAAGTAATTGAAGACCCCTGGTGTAGTGGTACCTATAGAAGTGGGTAGACTGTAATTTACTGTAATATATATACATACATACATACATATTATATATATTCATACACATGTATATATACTGTACATACATTATGTATATATACTGTATATATATATATATATATATAGGCATATATATTAGTTTAAACTACATTTGCTGGGCAGTCATTATTGGTGTCTACAAAAACAACATTTGATGAATGGACACGCCCACCTAATGGCTGCACCCTAGGTAAAGCTCCTGACCATCCCCGGCTAAAATCCACCGGCATCCTCCACATAAGATGATTCAAGATCACTCAAAATACTAGAATCTTTACTAATATGAACAAAGGCTTCAGGAAGGAGTTCAATTTAAGATCTGCGACGACGAAAGAGGTAAAAAACAGCGAGATCTCTCCCTACTTCCCGCAGAAGAAGGCTGGCCGCGAGGACACCGTTGTAAACGCGGAAATGCCTGAGACAACTGAGGACAGCCTAGCAACTATCCTGTCTGAACTGAGAACGTTCAGAAATGAAAACAATGAAAAGCTAGATAAGATGACAAATGCCATAGCTACAGTGGAACAAGCGGTTGGAGGCTTAACAACAAGAATGACAGAGGCTGAAAATCATGTCTGCACAGTGGAAGATAGAGGCCTGCGCTCCGACAGACTAATAGGCTACCTGCTACGACGTGATAAAATGCTGGAGGAGAGATGTGAGGGTTTGGAAAACCACACGAGAAGGAACAATTTGCGGCTGTACGGGGTCATGGAGGATTCAGAAACAGGAGATACAGTGCAATGGATCGAGAATTTTCTTAGAAACATTCTTCAATTCGCAGAGGATCTCCCCCTCAACTTAGAAAGAGCACACCGCTCCATACAGCAGAAACCAACAGACCCGAACGCGCCGCCAAGATCATTTATCCTGAAGTTTCTCCGCTTCCAGACGAAACAACAGGTGATCACAAAGGCATGGAAATTAAAAGACCTACAGTTCAGAGGGAAGAGGATTTTGATGGACCACGACTACTCGCCAGCCCTACAGAGAAGGAGACGAGAATACAGCGAGATCAAAAAACAGCTAAAGGAGAGAAACATCAAGTTCCAAACTCCTTATCCAGCGGTGTTGAAAGTACACCTGCAAGACGGCATAAAAACATACAACTCGGCATGGGAAGCTGCTGAAGCACTGCTACCACTGGGAATCTCAACATCAATCTCAGAGGAAGAAAGACTGGAAAAAGAACTTCACAGCCTCGGATGGCAAACGGCAGGTGGGAAAAACCGACGCAGGACACCGTGGATGAATCAGAGTATGATCACAGACTTGAAGGAGCTGCACAGACCAGAGGATGATTGAATAAAGGTGAATACGCAGTGAGCAGAAATATGAGTTGTCGGTGAGTTGGCCTATTTGATAAACCATGGTAGGCTATACACTGCTAAAGTCAATAAACGAACTGGACTGAGAAGGACAGAGTGATACACTAGGAGACCAATGCAAGGCTTTTTTTTTTTTTTTTTTCTTTCTCGTTTTCTTTTGTATATTGTTTTGAATTTGTTTATCCTGTGTGTGTTTGTTTATTTTTCCAACAGTTTTTCTCTGTTTCCTTTTAGTTCATTTGTTTGTTTTTTGTGCGTGTGTGTGAGTGTGCGTGTGAGTGGGCGTGTGTGTGTGTGTGTGTGTGTGTGTGGATGAGTAGACGTGGGTGAGGGTGTGGATGTATGTATGGGTTTGTAAAATAATTCTATTTGTCCCCCATAAGAATGTATGAGTGTACACATGTACAGGCACGCATAAAATATCATTCTTATATCCTGCTGATTATCGAATAGAATAAGGGCCCGCATGAATGACAGAAATCTAAGTAGTTAGAAATATATTCGGTATTAATGCCGCATGACAAGGGGCAATGTAGCCTATAGTATGAGTTGTCGGTGAGTTGGCCTATTTGATAAACCATGGTAGGCTATACACTGCTAAAGTCAATAAACGAACTGGACTGAGAAGGACAGAGTGATACACTAAGAGACCAATGCGAGGCCTTCTTCATTTTCTTTTGTATATTGTTTTGAATTTGTTTATCCTTTGTGTGTTTATTTTTCCAACAGTTTTTTTCTGTTTCTTGTTAGTTCATTTGTTTGTTTTTTGTGCGTGGGTGTGAGTGTACGTGTGTGGGTGTGGGTGTGTGTGTGTAGGTGGATGGGTGGACGTGGGTGAGGGTGTGTATGTATGTGTGGGTTTGTAAAATAATTCTATTGGTCCCCCATAAGAATGTATGAGTGTATACATGTACAGGCACCCATAAAATATCATTCTTATATCCTGCTGATTATCGAATAGAATAAGGGCCCTCATGAATGACAGAAATCTGAGTAGCTGGAAATATATTCGGTATTAATGCCGCATGACAATGGGCAATGTAGCCTATAGTATAGCTCTAGAAAAGACTCTATAAACTAAGATGCTATGAGCCAGTAATCCAATGGTATATTTATGTGCAACAGGATTATTGATACTGGAATCAGATGCAGGCTATAAAATACAAAAAAAAAAAAAAAACTTTTTCTGCTCTATTGCTGCTATTATAACTTTCTCTTCTATCATAAGGTGGGGAAGATGCATAGCCGATGAGGATGGGGTGAGCATTGCAGTACCTAGGATGCATCATGTTAATGCGAACACAGTTAGGAAGTAGTTCGCACAGCTGTCAATTACCAGTTTTATTTACTTTTTGATTTTCCTTTTATTGTCATTGTCTAACCCCCCCCCCCACCCCCCACATCTGACAGCTTAGGCCCGGGACCCCCGTGTGGTTTTCCCGGATATTCCTACTATAGGAAGTAATAGATTACTGTTCCTTTTTGGAATTAGAGATTCATTGGAAAGATTCAACTAAGTTCAAAATGGGAAGTCCATACAACACCTACTTTGGTTATGTTATTGTTATGTTATTCAATATTGCGCTAATGATGACACAGTTTTTTGTTTTTGTCTTTGTGATGTTAATTAATTTTGCTTTTTTTGTCCAAAACCCTGCACAGAGCACTCTACATGAACATGCTGAGAAATGGGGTTACTTAAGGTAATAAGTTATAATGTGAAAGGGCTAAAGAGCCCTATAAAGAAAAAGAAAATATTACAACAACTGAAGCATTTGGGATGTCAAATAGCATTCCTGCAAGAAACTCATTTGTCAGACCTAGAACATGGGAAATTAAAGAAGTCATGGGCAGATAAGGTGTTTTATTCATCACATGCGTCGGGGAGAAGAAGGGGGGTTGCAATTCTAATACATAGAACAATTAATTTCATGGTCACTTCAATGCATAGAGATACAGAGGGAAGATATATATTGGTAAATGGGAACATAGATGGAGTGGAGGTCTCGCTGCTAAACATCTACGCCCCAAACGAAGACGATCCAAGATTCATTAAAACGATATTTACTGTAATATTAGAGAAAAGTGTGGGGCTTCTGTTAATGGGGGGAGATTTTAACTGTGTAATGTCACAGGTAAAGGATAGACAACCAGTTCCCTCAACCCCCCCTCCTAGGATGAATGGGATGCTTAGTGATTGCTGTAGGGAGACAGGAATAATAGACGTATGGAGACATAAATTCCCAAACGGCAGAGATTTTACATTTTATTCGAACAGGCACTCATCTTACTCGCGTATCGATTATTTTTTTGCCCCAAAATCGGAATTATATAGAATAAGTAATATTAATATATTGCCAATAACGCTTTCTGATCATTCACCATTAGTGTTGTCGTGGGATTTGGGACAAAAATCTACTTCTAGACAGTGGAGACTGAATGCTTCTCTTCTTAACGACCGTGAGTTTGTAAAATATGTTAGAACTGAATTAAAAACGTACCTTGAACTGAATGTAACTCCAGAGGTCTCCCCACTGATTATATGGGACTGTGCCAAGGCGTACCTTAGGGGGCGCATCATATCCTTTGCAAGTGCAAAAAAGAAGAGAAACGAAGCAAAACGACTCGAATTGGAAAATGAAATAACTAATTTGGAACAACAACATAAAAATAATTCATCCCCGAATATCCTGACTGCTCTTAGAATAGCGCGAAGGGAATTAGACATATTACTGACAGAAAAAATTGAAAGACAATTGAGATTCGCTAAACAAAGGTATTATGAACAGGGAAGTAGAGCAAGTAGATTACTGGCATTCCAGTTAAGAAAACAACAAGCGGTAAATATAGTTCAAAAATTAAAATCTAAAAATCCTCGCTCCTTTCTAACAAAACCAAACGAGATTGCAGAATCCTTTGCACAGTTTTATAAAACTTTGTATAAGAATTCAGATATGTGTACTGATACAGGAGCGTTGAACTCCTTCTTACAAGAAATAAAATTGACAGAGTTAACAGATACAATGGCTAAAGAATTAGACAAACCAATCGGGGCAACGGAAATTGAGGAAGTAATATTAACACTTAAGAATAATAAAAGTCCAGGGCCTGATGGCTTTATTAATGAATTTTTTAAAATGTTTAAGGATATGGTGTCCCCCCTACTGATACAAGCCTATCATTGCTGTCTGGAATCTGGCTCTTTGGCTCCCTCCTGGAGGGATGCAACAATAGTCGTTATACACAAGGAGGGTAAGGACCCTACTGAGTGCCAGTCATACAGACCCATTTCATTATTGAACTGTGACCTCTGAATCTTAACAACAACTCTCTCTAGACGGGTAAACAAAATTATAACTCAAGTGATACACCCTGATCAGACCGGGTTTATAAATGGCCGTTACTATGGTGATAACATTAGAAGGCTCCTTAATATTATGACTCATGCTCAAACAGGAGGAGAGGAAGCCATGCTTCTCTCCTTAGATGCACAGAAGGCGTTTGATCGCATATCCTGGCAATTTTTATTTCAGACATTATCACGATTAAATTTTGGACCTAGCTTCCTCAAATGGATTAAAACACTATACTCAAACCCACAAGCATCAGTTAGAGTTAATGGGTGCAGATCAGAGGCTTTCAATTTAGAACAAGGTTGCAGACAAGGCTGCGCGCTCTCGCCTTTATTGTTTGCGATTTGCATTGAACCCCTTGCCCAGTTAATTAGAGATGATATAAATATAAAGGGTATCACGGTCGGAGAGGAGGAGCATAAACTCTCGTTATATGCAGACGATGTCCTACTATATTTGTCACATCCCACGACAACTATACCTCACTTAAAAAAGATCATAGATACATTTGCTTTTTATTCAGGTTATACTATAAATGTGGAAAAAACTGAAGCCATGGACATTGGATATAGAATTCCCCACCTTGTTAAATCTCAGAGTGGGTTTAAATGGCCCACAGGAGGGATTAAATATCTCGGAATCCATGTTCCTCATTCCCTGCAGCAATTATATAGTGCCAACTATGACAAAATAATTAAAGGTATTAAGAATGACTTGGAACGATGGACGCCCCTCCCCATATCTCTTATAGGACGAATGGAGAGTGTACGTATGAATGTTTTACCTAGATTGCTTTATTTATTTCAAATGTTACCTATTAAGATTTCAATAATTACTTTTGATTTATTAGATCGGCTGATTTCAAGATTTATTTGGCAGGGGAAAAGACCGCGCATTAGATTTAAAATATTACAACTTCCCAAATCTGATGGTGGACTTTCCCTGCCAAATCTAAAGTACTACTTTTGGGCAGCTCAGTTGAAACCAATGACAGCATGGATTAGTGAACGTACAGAGACACGATGGCTGAACATTGAGAAACATCTTTGCCAAGAGACTCTTTCAAATCTACCATTTTTAGATGTCCCAGCTAAAGAAATTAGGATGAGTGAATGGACTAAAATGACTATGAATGTATGGGGGGAAATACAGAGATTCTTTAATTTGCCCAAGTCAGTCTCACCTTTATCAAACATAGGTTTGATCAACAACTTTATCCCTAACCGATTGGATACGGGACTTAAAAAGTGGAAAGATTACGGCCTGCTTCATATATACCAGCTATTTTGTGAAGATAACCTGAAGTCCTTCGAACAAATACAAACAGAATTTAACTTACAAAGGACTGACTTTTATTTCTACTTACAGCTGAGAAGCTTCTTAACTAAACACAAAGATCTGTGTAAAATAAGAAATCTTAGCGAAATAGATAGATTCTGGATAAAGGTGCAGACTGAGAATGTGTTATGTAAGATTATTTCTAGACTGTATCAGGTGTTTCTGAGCATGGATTCAAATAATTCTATTAGTATAAAAGAAAAATGGGAGACTGAACTAGAACAGGAAATACCGACAGATATGTGGAAGAATGTATGTTCGGAAGCACACCACATGCTTAAACTCTTGGAGAGAATTCCGGTGGAAGACTATAATCAGGTTCTTTAGGACACCACATATAACAGCTAAGATAAATCCAGCCATATCTAGTAACTGCTGGAGAAATTGTGGGGCACAGGTGGGCAACTATCTACATACATTCTGGTCATGCTCAAAATTGAAAAATTACTGGAATGACATATTTCAATCTGTCGGAGAAATAATGCATCTTGACATCCCACAAGACCCAAGACTTGCTATGTTAGGGATGACAATAGATGGGATAGAAGGAAGAAATCAGAACTATCTTCTTCAAATCTTGTTTACAGTAGCAGTGAAATGTATTACTTTGAACTGGTTAAAGCCTGACCCTCCTACTTATAATTTCTGGTTACAAAAATTAGGGGATGTGTATAAAATGGAGCAAATAACATACTCACTGAGACTTCAAAACCACACATTTACTAAAAGATGGGGTCCCATGATGATGCTATTAAGGTAATAAGATAATATCATACCTCACCTCGGTCAGGGTTTTGTCTGTTTTGTTTTGTTTTGTATTTTTATTTTCATTTTGGCATTTGTCTGTTTTGGTCTTTTATTTTTATTTTTTTATTTTTTTTCTTTCTTTTTTATTTTATGAGATGGACATCATTGTGTAATCCATGTATGTACTGATGAGAAGAACGTAACATATCATCCTCAAATTGTACGAAACTAAAGTGGATGATTAATGTGCCCATCACTGTTTAACTTATTTGCTGTCTATGTTACTGTGTCTGAATTGCTGTAATAAAAAATAAGTAAAAAAAAAAAAAACAACAACATTTGATTGAATTATAGGCGACAATGTAACAATGAGAACAATTAGGCTACCATAACCTGAACATTTCTGAATTAATTTGATACACAAATTTCAAACCAACTCACTAAGTTAATTTGAACAAAAGTAGCTGCCATAATAATGGAAGCATTCAATTGAGGGATGCATTATTATAGAATGTGTGACTGTTTCTCTCTTGACATACAGTAACAGGTTTTATTTCGAAAATCGACAGGATGTTTTATTTGATTATTCTCATGAATTCCTGCCCAGCTCGATCTGCTGTGTGCTGCTTGACGCAACTCTTGAGAGAAGCGAAAAATACACAGGCCGAGCGGAGAGCCGATTCAGGGACGCCTCTGGTGGACACAGGCGTTCACTAGACAGGCTGCGTCCGCCTCATCTCGCGGTCGTAATGCAACGTTTCCTGGTGGAATCTCAATCTGCCCGGCAGAGACTTAGGCAGAAAAGAGAAAAAAACTTGAATGGATGCGTATCAAAGGAGATTTAGAAGTGAGTAGACGCAAATCCGTCTGAAAAATAAGTAAGTAGACGCCGTCTACCTGCGTCTACCCTCCACTACATCACTGGTTGATCCACAGCCAAGCTCATCCAGTACTAACACAGACCCAGTATATTTGGCTTCAGCAAACGCTAACAGGAGGTCCCTGAAGATCATCAAAGACACAAACCATCCCCACAACAGCCTGTTCTCCCTGTTACCCTCAGGGAGAAGATACAGGGTTCCAAAAGCACGCACAAATCGCTTGAGGAACAGTTTCTTCCCGCAGGCCACGCGACTCCTTAACATACACAAATAGTGTAGTAGCCGTACTGTACCGTACTGTAGCTGCTACCATTACGTATGTCTAATGTTTAATTGTATGTTCAATAAGGAATATGCTATTTGCACCTGTATGTCAAATATGCAGAATTTAAAATGTTTAAGCACGTCTAAAGTATGCACATGACATGTGCACCTATGCGCAGTGAATATGCCACTGTCTCTGACTTGTCTTATCACTATACTGCCTTATTGCTTGTTGTGTCTCTTGTTGTTTTTGCACTCATATGCCCTGTTATATTTGTACTATGTTGTAAACGGAGTCCACAGCACAAGAATTTCACATGTGATACTTGTACCACGGAGTGACAATAAAAATCTTGAATCTTGAATCTTGAACAAAGACCCGGTACAGCTTCCGATTGTAGTGGGAGCACTGAGGGGTCAGGTGTGACTGTGTGGCAATGGCAAATGGCCAGGTAGGAGGGCCCCTTTGCAGAATCTTGCTTAGGGCCCCTGCGAAGTCAGGACTGGCGCTGCCATGAGGCCCACAGCAGCCAAACTTTGCACAGTTGTGAGTTGGTACATCGCAGAGGCCTGAAATTTGGCCCAATGACAGATATCTAGTAACCTAGATGGTCTAGAAATATTTTTTTCATTTTGATACTTCTTAAGCGGTGCAGCCACTTCTATGCATGACTTTGCCCGTATGCACCTGGAGTAGGGCTGGGTGATATGGCCTCTAAAGAATATTGCGATGTTTTTCGGCTATATCGCGATACACGATATATATCTCGATATTTTTGAAATCTCTCATAAATGCTCAATTTAACCCTTCAGGGTTCATACACATTTTGACCAATGGATTTCCATGACTTTTCCATAAGTTCGTAACCTGTATTTTATGCACACCTGGGGTAAAAAAGAAGAAGAAAGAAAGGGCAGATAGTGAGGAAAGATGGATGATTTAATATTCCATAGCTCTGACCTAAGCAAATCTGACATCACTGTGAACACAAACAACACTTCTGATATAATATGATTGTTTTAGTAAAGTGTATCACTCAATAGTCAATACAAAAAATAATGGCTTTTATAGAAGCGAAAGCCTAACTGCTTAGTCTTCAGATAAAACATAAAAAAATAAATTTAGACTCTTATTGGCATGACGGCAAGATATAAGGTGTCTGAATTTTGCATTGGGGCCAGTTCTATAGTGAGGCATGGAAAGCCTCACTGTACACCATCATATCTGTGTCGTTTCACTTTTGACTGAAAAATGATGCCTCTAGATTAAAGAAAAGACACTATGTGATGTTGACTTTTATGTAGGCTATGTGCGCATTCGTTTTCCTTATAGATCATGACTGCCCCGCAGCTAGCTACGTTAGCTTGCATGTAACGTTAGCGTTAGTTGCTTTTGGAGACACAAACCCTGGACGTTTCATTTTGAGTAATGCATGAGGTTCTCTATGGTTTACGCCAGCTCTGGGAGTATGAAGTGCTTTAAATGCGGGGGTTTTGGTCACAACAAGCTTGTGGAGCGCTGCCTGCTGAACTAGGTAGCCTAACCAGCTAGCTAACGTTAGCCCCGACCACAACAGCTAACGTTAACGCCAAACAAATCCGCCGCCTCCTCCCCGGTTTGGTTTAGCGTAACGCCAGCTCAGACTTTCCCCTAATCTCAGAAACCTTGTGGGACATGTATTGCAAATCGCAATAGTGGTTGTTTTGTTATAATTTGAAACTGTCACCAGCCACACTGGAGGCGGCCATGTTTCGCCAGCTGCGCCTGCTTGGGTTGGTTGGTGGGGAAGCGTGATTTCGAATCGAACATAGTTAAGGACGGGTGTGTCTGACGCGGTTGACGTATCCATGTGATCCCCCCTCCCTTCCTGAGTGTGACAGAGCTCTCCCTTGAGAGGGAGAGCTGACAAGAGGAAACGTGAAGCGAGTCATGCCGGCGGCTTAAGTTATAAACAATGCGTGACAATTATACTCGAATGTTTGCGATATAGTCATTTCTACATCTCACGTGGCACAAGCCGCGATACATCAAGTATATTCGATATGTGCAAGGTAGCATTAAAGTGCACAGCGATCAATAAAGTGCAGACACGCAGCGACCGGTAAATGAGGTAGCAAAAAGTAAAGTGCACAAATGGCCAGTAAAGTGCACAAAGTAATGGAAAGATAAATCAGTAATAAAAAACAATAAAAACAATAAAACAGCAGCCCCTGACAGTCAGAGCTGCCAACCAAACTAAGATAACTACCAAACTAAAATCTGCCATAAAACTAAATTTTTGGCTAGAAAAGCTGAGCTGTTGGATCGAGCAACACTCAAGACTTTGGCAGGAGCATTAGTTCAATGCCATTTTGATTATGCTGCCACCTCCTGGTATAATAGTACACCGCAGCGCCTTAAAAACAAACTACAGACTGCCCAAAACAAATTAATTAGGGTGGTGTTAAAGATACCTCCACGCACTCACTTAGTGCCAGCTTTCTTTCAGCAACTAAATTGGCTGCCAGTTGAGAAAAGAGTCATTCAAATCAAATTGGGTCTGACTCATAAGATTGTGCATAATAAGGTTCCCAAATACCTCTCTAATTACTTTAATTTTTTCAGAGATATTCACAATTATGTTACTAGAAGAAGCTCTACTGATTTTGTTCTTTTTAGATTTAAGACCCTAATGGGAAAAAACACATTTTTATACTCTGCAGCAATCGAATGGAATAAGCTCCCTGTGTCTCTGAAACTTCTTGAAGAGGAGGGAAGTTTTAGACGGGCCACAAAGAAGTGGCTAGCAAATGGTCTGTCAGAGTAGGGATCTGGCGCAACCTGTATTGTGTCGAGTTATGCTGTATGTTTTGTTTTGTTTATATTGCATATTATGGAAATTAATTATTGTATTGGAATGTTGTGAAGTGAATTAATTGCTTTTTGTATTGAAATGCTGTCTTTATGTCATTTGTACGCGTAAAATTGTTAATAGTGTATTGTAGCTTGTTGGACCTGCCAGTCTTGGCATCACCCCCCTATCCCCCTTCCCCAAGCCCCGCACCCCAAGAGGATCACAATGGAAATAAGCCTTTGGCTTTATTGTGTACTTAATCCTCGGCATGTGTTAATGTATGTAAACTGTCTTCATTTGAAGCTTTTTTATGTGGATTTTGCATTGTGTCAAATAAACTACTACTACTAAGGCAGTGTAGCTCCCTTCAAGGGAAAGAAGATTAAGAAAAGTGCCGCTCGCCTCAAGGGATCATTGCTGAGGCACGAAGACAAAGATTTCTCTGGACATCCGGACCAGGCCGAGACGGAAACCCACGACACACGCGATTCTAGGGATTTCACGAGAAGCTATGCTCAGAAGCCACGCTCAAGCGTTTAGACCAACTCCCGGCCGTGAAATATATCAGACCACACCCTTGCTCTCCCCCTGCCCGTTACAAGACTTAGTTATTCTCCAGTTTAAGATTACCTTGTACTGGGTGTCACTCTGCTGATGCCTGTGTCTGGGTAGGTAAAAATAGATCATAGACAGTGTCATGAACTGGCTTCGATCTCTCTCTAAATTAATATCACTATAATTTGGTTTTAGCAGTTGCATCCCTGAAATGGCTATAATACAGTTTATATTTATTGTGTGCTATATTATTTGTGATCATTTCTAAACTGTACTGCTTATTCCCTGCTAAATCCCTGCGTATTACATCAAGTATAAAATGATATTACCATACGTAGACATTCACTATCTTCTTTGGTGCATTGTAAAACGTTAGGTGATTGAGCGCTCACCACACAAGAGATTCTAACTGTTCTAAGCACATATAAACCAAACGTACCCTTTCAGTTGTTTTTCATTACAGATAAAGAAGTGACCCTGTGACTCACCAATAACCAGAACCACGGGGCAGAGCTGTCGTTAATCCAGGTGACTCTGTATTCACTAAAATACGGGTGATAAGGTGGATACAGAGAGCGAGAAGGGTACGCCTAGGAGATAGGAGACAGTGACAGAGCAGGCAGGAATTCTGCCCACCATTAGCTTAAACACTCCAGAGGAATCCCATTAGAGTACAAATCGGTGGGCCTCTGGGAGCGGACCCTTTAAACAGAGAGCTAATCAGCCTAGGGTGCCGTAAGGCATTTTAGCTGCGGTTCAACAACTGTGAGAGAAAATACCCCTCACAATTGCACAAAATAGTTGATTTACCTCAGGGAAAATTGGAACAAATGAATGTATTGGCTTGTATTTTTACTGCTTCTTTTACAGGGATGAAAGTGTGTAAGTTGGTTTTGATTCCGTGTGAAAATTGTTTGATGTCATTAATCAAAGGAAAAGGTGGGGAGCCTCTAAGGAACATTTAATTTTACAGGTGGAGCAACACTGCCCTCTAGTGGCTGTTCTAGTCCTTACAGTATCACAGGCCAGTTGATAATGCCTTGAACGATAATCAAAATGGTGATTTTGTCATTAGACTGCTCTATGACAAGAAGATGTGATTAGTGATTTAATAATCTGTGAATGATTTGTTCTTAGTAAATTGTATTGTCTTCATCTAACCACCATATATGTGTCACAATATATACAGTATATTGAAGAAATGAATGAACAAACGTATATACTTGCTCAGGTATAATGGCGGGGGAAATTAATGTGGGAATCAGGAAAATTAGTTTTAATACTCATTAAATAATAGTTAAGTTATCCCCCAAAAACTTGTAGCAAGTGGTAGGCTACTCAAACCCTGAAAAGTTAAGAGGATTAGATATTCCCCCAGCCTTCCATCTCCATAATGGGCGTTAACTTGAAGCCTACAAAACTATTTCTCAGACGAGAAACCAGGCTTTTTTGCCAGTTCGGGATCCTGAGAGTATCTGGATGACCATGTGTGGCGTGTTTCCATGACTACCCACGTTTGTCACAGATATGAAGAAGTCCTGCCTGTTGTCAGACACGTCGTCTGAGACAGAACTCTGCACCATACTCCCTCCAGTTAGAAAGTTGTCAAAATTAGAAAAGCAAGATGTCACAAGTCTTACCTTGTTCAACACAGCTTTCCTACGTTTTTGTTTTATTTCTAGACCAATGTAAAAAAGGTTCTATCTTCCATGGCCAGGAACAGGGACTTGAGTTTATTTTCGAATACAAATAAGAAGGAATCAACTTCCCCGCCGTTCGAGTGCTGTCGCGAGAGACGCATCAACTCCATCAACCTCCAAACCGACAACATCCAGCCGAAGTGAGATCGATTCTCAGCGTGGAGAGGCTCCACGACGACTTCGCGAGAGAGAACTGAGAGACGAGAACTGAGAGACGGCGACTCAAGTGCCACGGTGAACGATCTAGGAAGAGCACTTCCTCCATCTTTTTCCGCATGACCCAGAAAGTAAGCAGTCTCTGTTCCCTCTCTATTTGCTGTGAAAGGGGGTTTGATGTATCTTCTTGAAAGTCAGGCTTTCCCATATCCCGGCCGTTAGTTAAACATAGCCTATTAAGTGGTCAAAATACCATTTTCCTGGTTCATCTCTTGTAGTCTCACATGTTTTTGTCTTCAGAAGGATCTCACTGTGTGCATAACGTAAGGTTACATGATGTAACCATGGTTGTCTGAGTAGAGGGGTTTACCCTCCAATACAGAGATATGAATATATCTTGTATGGGAAAACCTGATTATTGGAATCAGGTGACGTGAATAATTACTTTAGGACAATCCACCTGTGGACGTGGTTCCAGCCGAGCTGATATAAGATATAACCACCTGTTAACCACGCCCAACTCGACTAAAGTTTTGATTGAACGAATCCCCGAGCGGCCTCGAGCTGGAGGGTAAACCCCTCTACTATCGTCTATCGGGGTTTACCCTCCAATACAGAGATATGAATATATCTTGTATGGGAAGTGCTGTAAGACACACCGTGAGGGAATAGAGCAGCACCAGCCCCCCCAGGAGGCTGAATTGTGGGAGCTTCGAATGAGACGTCACCACCACCAAGAGTGCTCTACAAAATCAACAAGTGCATCAACAACTACAGTATATACAAATGTACACTATGTACAAACCCCCCCCAAAGTCGGCCAGCTCCGCCAGACGCAGGATGCTGCCGGTTCGAGCCCTGGCGCCAGACGCTACCGAGGGCGAGTTGGCTCCGCAAGTCGCGAAGGCTCAACAAGAGGGGTCAATAGGCCACTCAGACCAGCCCACACTGGGCTGACTGACAGGGAAACAAAACCATAAGTCACTACCGCCGGGCTCCGCCAAGCACTCGTTCACTGAACGACGTGCCTGCAGCCACATTGAATTGGTAGAATCGAGCAAATGTGGAAGGGGCCGACCAGGTGGCCGCCTCGCAGATCTCACCGAGAGACGCACCGCGCCACGCCGCCCAGGACGTAGCCATGCCCCGGGTCGAGTGTGCCTGCACCCCCGAAGGGAAGGGCATCTCAGCCACCACATATGCCTGCTGGATAGCTTCCACAATCCAGTGGGAAAGACGGGCCTTACACAGCAGCTGCCCCAGGCGGTATGGCCTGAAACAGACAAACAACTGGTCAGTCTGCCTATGGCCCTGTGTCCGTTCCAGATACACTCTCATTGTCCTGACCGGGCAAACCAGCGAGTGCCTGTGCTCCCCTTCCTCTGTCGGAGCAGAGTAGAGGGACCGGAGTTCTATGGCCTGGCTCGGCTGAGGGATAGACAAGACCTTAGGAAGGAATGCAGGGTTTGTTCGCAAGACTACCCCTGCCTCTTCAAAAATCTGCACAGGCCTTCATGCACTGAGAGAGCATGGAGCTCCCCCACCCTCTTGGCCGTGGCCAGCGCCAACAGAAGGGCAGATTTGAAGGACAGCCACTTTAGGTCCACTGACTCCAGGGGCTCAAATGGAGGTGCCTCCAGAGCCCCTAGAACCAGCTCCAAATCCCATGGTGGGAGAGACGGCCTACTGCGTAGGCCGACGCGTCTCCTAGCACCCTTGAGGAACTGGGATATCAGCTTGTCTACCTCCTCAGACAACCGATACTTCCCAACCCGAGCTGCCTTAATTGCCGCCACCATACCCCTGAGGGTGGACGGCGACTTCCCGGCCTCCAACAGCCCTTGTAGGAACTGCAGAACGGCCGGGGCAGAGGATGTAAGCGGGTCAATCTGATGCTCCCTCCACCAGGCCGCAAAGGCCCTCCATCTGAAAGCGTAGAGTGCTCTCGTCGATGGTGCCCGAGCCTCTTGCAGTGTACCGACCACCGAAGCAGACAGCCCCATGGCTAATAGTTCGGTCCCCTCAGGGGTCACGCCCAGAGCTTGAGCCCCTGGGGAAAGGGATGAACCAGAGCACCTTGTGCCTGGGACAGCAAGTCCCGCCGCACTGGAAGCTCCCATGGGGTCCCGTCCAGCAGTGGCGGGATGTCCGAGAACCAGGTCATGTGTGGCCAACACGGGGCCACCATGACCAGCCTCATCACCTCCAACCGTACCCTCTGTAGGAGGGCTGGGAGGAGAACAAATGGGGGGAAAGCGTACAGCAGGACGCGTGGCCAAGGGTGAGCCAAGGCATCCACTCCGAGGGGAGGATTCTCCTTCCCTAGCGAGAAGAACAGGGGACAGTGGGTGGATTCCTGTGATGCAAACAGGTCAACATCTGCCCGTCCATAGCAGAGCCAAATCTCCGCGACCACCTGGGGGTGCAGCCGCCACCCCCCTGGGTCCGGACCCCCCCTGGACAGCTGATCTGCCGCACAATTGTCCAGCCCTGCCACATGGACTGCCCTCAGGGAGAGAACCCTGGGGTATGCCCAAAGCCAAAGCCGACGTGCCAGCTCGCAAAGGCGAGGGGAAACCAACCCCCCTTGCCTGTTGATGTAAGCAGCCGCTGCCACACTGTCTGTCTTCAGCAACACGTGTTGGCCTTGCAGGAATGGCAAAAAATGGCGAAGGGCCAGATGGACCGCTGTCAGCTCTAGCATGTTGATGTGCTGGGTGGTGTGAGGCTCGCTCCAGTGACCGCTAGGGCTGTCACTTTTCATTCGAAATTCGAATGCAACTTCGAATGTGGGGGAGGGGTTCGTTTTCGAAATGAAAATTTACTATTCGAATTATTATTTTTTTGGCGTTGGGGATTATTTTTTATGTTATTCATTGATGATCCAACAGAGGGCGCTCCGCTCTAACAGCTTGACCTATGCGGACCACCTGACTTGTCTTGACTTGACATGACATGACAGGCTGTTTGATCCGTTTGATGCGGTTTGATGAGAGAGACAAGACAAAATGGAGGCGGACGAAGATGCAGAGGAAGAAAGCCAGGAGCAGACACGCCGGACAATCACAACACCTACTCATTTTAGGAGCAGTGTGTGGAAACATTTTGGATTTTACACCGTAGATGGCAAAACAAACAAAGATAAGGCTGTGTGTCGACTTTGTAAAAGACAGCTGATTTACATGAGCACGACATCAAATCTGCGGGCACACCTGCAAGTGAGTCACCCGACTCAGGCAGCAGAACTACTCTTACAAGCGGCAAGCGGAGATGGACCTGCAAGTGTGGAACCGGTGCAACCCCGTCTCACTGCCTACTACCCGTCTTCAGGGGTGTTGGCAGAAGGTCGTAAAAAGGCGATCACAGAGAAGATTGCAAAGTTCATATGCAAAGACATGCGGCCAGTTAGTGTTGTTGAGGGAGCAGGTTTTCGGGGACTCGTGGAGGAACTTGAGCCTCGGTATAAAATCCCGTGTCGTGCCACAATCACAAAGTGCATAGTGAAACTGTACGACACTACACGGGAAAATGTGAAGACCATACTCAAGGACATAAAAACACTCTCTCTTACCACAGATGGGTGGACGTCGCTGGCCACACATAGTTATGTGACCGTCACAGCTCACTGGATTTCAGACAAGTGGGAAGCTGAAAATTGTGTTCTCTCTACTAAGGAGTTGAAAGGAAGCCACGATGCAGACCATGTTGCCGACAGCATCAGCAGCACACTGGATCACTTTGGCATCTCTGATGAAGTGGTTGTAGCTGTTACCGCAGACAATGCTGCGAACTACATCAACGCCATACACAACTTGGGGTTCATCCATGTACCCTGTATGGCCCACACGCTAAACCTGGCCGTGCGCAAGGGACTTGAAGTGAGAGCAGTTGATACAGCGCTTTCCAGACTTAAGCAAACTGCAGCTCATTTTGGAAGGTCTCCAGCACACACATGCCTGCTAGAAGAAAAGCAGGAACAATTTCAATGTCCCAAAAACAAACTCATAAATGACTGTGTCACCAGATGGAATACCACCTATGACATGATATGTCGTGCGTCTGAACAGCAATTACCAGTGGCAGCCATCATTTTTGAAAAGAAGTTGTCTCATCTGGAACTCAGCTCAACTGAGTGGACTGTGGTTGATCAACTCAAAGATATACTGCATCCTTTTAAAACCGCAACTAAGGCCCTCTCCACAGAGTCCTATCCCACCGCATCTGCTGTCCTCCCTCTCCAGCACATGATGCTATCTGAGCTGAAGACTGTTGACCCATCACACAAACCAGCTATCAAAGAAGTGAGAAGTGAGTAGCTATTTGACTTTTATTTCTTATCATTTTTAATTATTATTACATGTATAAGTCAATGCCTTATTACATTACAACAATGCGTATTTTCCAAGACGAATAAAATACTGATAGCCTATCTCAAAATGAACAAGATTAGAAACATCGTTTGCTAAAAAAAAGAAAAAAAGGCTGTGATATAGAGCTAAATTTATTTCATTATTATTTTCACAGGCAAGATGTCGGAAAATCTGCAACCACGCTACAAAGAGACGACCAGCGAGTGGATGCTTCTCAATAAAGCGTCTTTCCTGGACCCCCGGTTCTCGCGCTTAGTCCATCTTTCACCTGGAAAGAGAAATGTAGTCGGTAATAGTATATTACGAGAGCTGAGCGAAATTGAGGGAGAGGAAGACGAAGACGATTCTCCACCTCAAGCAGCACGGGGGAGAAACAAAGATGCCCTGGGTGCGATGGGAAGCCTATTTGGGGACTTGTACACATCGGGCGAGGCCGAGGGTGACTCCCGGCAGGAGGACGATGAGCAAGGGGAACGCGGGGTGCAGGAGGAGATGCGATCGTTCAAGAAGGAGCCTCCTCTCGATGCAGACCGAAACCCACTTATTTGGTGGAGAGATAGAGAGTGCATATACCCGCAACTCGCAAAGCTGGCACGTAAATACCTGCGCGTGCCTGGAACGTATGTCCGCTCTGAGCGGGTGTTCTCGACGGCAGGTAATATCGTAAATAAAAAGAGAGCCGCACTCGATCCCGAAAATGTCGACAGACTTGTGTTTGTAACAAATAATATGAAATAAATCGGCTACTTTTGGGTAAGCACGAAATGGAGCTGGAGTGATGCTAAAAAATGTCAAACAAAATAAGGAAAGAATTATATCTATATTACTTCAAAACCCTTTGTGTTGTGTGTTTTATAGCACATTGATTGATACTTTAAAGCCTACTTGAAGTGTTGGAAAGAACATAGGCCTACTCATCAGATAAACATAGCAGCTAAAAAAGTTATTGCTGGAAGAATGTTACAAATGTTGTATTAAACGAAAATAATAAATTGAAGTATGTTCGTTGTATTAACGAAAATAAATACATTGAAGTAGGCTATGTTGTGTTAACGAAAATAACGAAACGAATAGGCTACATTGAAGTATGTTGTATTAACGAGAATAACGAAACGAATACATTGAAGTACGGTATGTTGTATTAACAAAAATAACGAAAAGAATAAATTGAAGTATGTTGTATTAACGAAAATAAATACATTGAAGTATGTTCTGTTAACGGAAAAAATAAAATTAAGTGTGGAAATAATGTCATGGCATTCATTTAAGCCGGTGGCCGCTGCTTCCCGCAAAGGCCGGCAGCGAGGGGCGGGGAGGGGGGGGGGGGGGTGGAGGGGGGGCAGATTAACCTATTAACTTCGGATATGTTCGAACAAATTTTTGTCAATTAAAGTTCGTTCGAATTTTATTTTGGGAAAAAGTGACAGCCCTAGTGACCGCTGGCACCGTTTCCTCTGAACACCGCACCCCAGCCCGTCAGTTTAGCATCTGTCAACACCAGTTGACGATGCGTCACTGGGCCGAGCACACTCCCCCTGCTGAGATTCCCGTCGTCCTCCCACCAATGGAGGGCCGCCCGCAACCGCCTGGTGACGAGCACAGTGGAACTTAGGTGACTCCTGGGGCTCAAGCCCAGACCCAGGAGGCACCTTTGTACCGGCCGCATGTGTAGGAGGGCCAACGGGACGGCTTGGACCGAAGACGCCATCAGGCCCAAGAGGCGGAGACACAGCCTCCATGTGACTCCGGCCCCCAGCCTGAATTGGGAGAGGCAAGCCTTAAGGGATAGCTGCCTCTCCTGTGTCAGTGACAACAGCGCAGCTTGGGAATCCACCACTAGGCCCAGGAACTGTGTCTTCTGTGAAGGCTCCAGCCGGGGTCATGCCTATGTTCCCGGGTTCTATGTTCCCCGCTCCTGCTAAAAAGGGTTCTATGTTCCCCGGGTCCTATGTTCCCCGCTCCCGAAAAAGGGTCCTATGTTCCCCGCTCCCGAAAAAGGGTCCTATGTTCCCCGGGTCCTATGTTCCCCGCTCGTATGCGTAAAGTCGGCGAGTGCAAACCACAATATCTCGAGGTTGTGAGACTTCATTGACAGACTACATGAGGGAAAACTCGAGTCTATAGGCTCAGATATATGCACACATTCAGCAGCAGGAGCAGCAACATGCTATCCATAATATTACATTTTTCAGAGAGAGAGAGAGATCAATATTTGCAACATTCACGCAGCACAATTCGCCTCTGCCTATATAACCCACAGACATGCACAAGTTCTGTAAAGCCATTCAAATAAATTGTTTAATTTCGCTTTCCTCTGCAACAGGCTACTTCCCACAAGTTATTTTGCAAGCATAATGGGCGAAGAAAAAAGAAAGCAAAATAATAAGTGTTATATCACTGGCCGACATATGCTTCTCTAGCCTCTGTATAAATGTTACAAATTGCTAGGGAAAACTTTCTTATCGTGGCATTGTGCCAGGAAAACATGAGGCATAGCCTACTGCGCCATAGCGCATCAGAAACATCCATATCCCCTGAAAATACACAATAAACACAATAAATACTGTTGTTTCAAAGTTAAATTGTGTATTTATTTCTCATTTAAATGCGGCTCTGAAACTGGAACTTGGCAAGCTGAACCCCATATTTTCAAGATGAGCCAGAGAGAGCCAGAGACCCGAGGCAGTGCACTGTAGTATGGAGTCAAGCTGAAAAAGGTGCGCTGTCTCTGGGCAGTGGGTGTTTGGTGCTGGGGGTGAAGTGAAGGATGGTTGTGGAGGCGTGCAGCGGTGCGCTACTCGCCGACTTTACGCATACGAGCGGGGAAAATAGGAGCCGGGGAACATAGGACCCTTTTTCGGGAGCGGGGAACATAGGACCCTTTTTCGGGAGCGGGGAACATAGGACCCGGGGAACATAGAACCCTTTTTAGCAGGAGCGGGGAACATAGAACCCGGGGAACATAGGTACGCTCCCCTCCAGCCTGCACTTCCCCGGATTGAGCCGCAGGCCAAGCTGCTGCACGTGCTCCAAGAGGATGGACAGATGAGCCCGACACTGAGCTTCTGAGCATGCACACAGGAGCCAGTCGTCTAGATAGTTCAGGATTCGTATCCCCTTCCGTCGCAGAGACGACAGAACTGCGTCCATGCACCTGGTAAAAGTGCGGGGAGCTAGGGAGATCCCAAACAGCAGGACCCAGAACTCGTACTCCTTGCCGTCGAAAACGAACCTGAGGAACCGCCAATGCCCTTCCCAGCTCGGAACTTGGAAGTAGGCATCCTTCAAATCTATGGTGACAAACCAGCCTTGGGATTGTCAGCATCTTGCAAGGCAGACGCCTGAGATGTTTGTTGAGACCCCTGAGATCTAAAATGGGGCGTAGTCTCCCATCCTTCTTGGGGATGAGGAAATACCGGGAGTAAAATCCAGCCTGTTTGTTGCCCTGAGGCACCTCCCTGATGGCTCCCTTCTCCAACAGGGTAGAAACCTCGGCCTGGAGCACTGCCTTGTGCTCCGCACCCACCACCGTGACAACCATTGGGGTCCTCGAGGTCGGAGGACGACGAGCAAACTGAATACGATACCCCTGGGTCATGGTCGAAACCACCCAGGGGCTCGTCTGCAGTGACCTCCAAGCCACAAGACCCACCCGGGCTTGCTGGAGGCAGGCTGGCGTCAGGAAGAAGGCGGAGGCCTAGGCTTGCTGCCGCCTCTGCCTTGCTTGCCCCTGACCGCCCTCCTGACTGTGTTGCCGTGCCCACGGTGCGCATCCAGAGTGGCCCTCAGGTCATTTGGGCCCCAGCCCGACCTCTGTGTCTGTGCGGGGGCTTCCTTCCTCCTGCCGCCCGACTGTCTGGACTACCTGGGGGTCAGTGCATCGGAAACCTCCTTAGCACAACGACGGGCCTCCTGGGCCTGCTGCAACAAAGCAGTGGCACCAGGACCAAACATGGCTGATGGCGCAACCGGCAGCCTCAAGAGGGCCCTCTGGTCCTCTGATCGCAACTTGGACTGGGACAGCCACAGTTGGCGCCTAGCAACCCAGAGTGCCGACACACCCTTACCGGCAGTCGACACCTGCTCTTTCATCAGCTGTGATAAGACCGATGAAACCAGTTGTATCTCAGCAATGAGATGAGCATCGAACCCGGTGCTCAGCTCGCGGACCAGCTTCTTCTGATACAATGCTAGTATGGACCCAGTAGCAACCGTGCCTGAACTGCTACAGGCCTATGCACCTTAGCCAGTGCGGCATCTAGCATTTTACTGCCCCCCGTTGGAGTAGCCGGCCCCAGCACTGGGCTGGCCGGGAACAAAAGAGCTGATATGGCTTGGTCCAGCTGAGGCAATGGGCCACAGCCCACCTTACCCCTATCCTGCATGGCAGACAGCCGTCTGTTGGTAGAGGTAAAGGAGAGTGCAGCCATGGGTGTTGCAAACCCCGCCTGCATTAGGTTCTCCACTTCCGGGAGGAGAGGCACCTCAAATGGCACCTCCGGACCTGACATGTCCTCATCATCGAAGTCAAGTCAAGTCAAGTTTATTTGTATAGCACATTTCATACACAGAGGCAATTCAAAGTGCTTCACATAAAATGGTTGACAGGAAAAGAAAAGAAGAGAATAAAATGGACATTTAAAAGCATCACAACAAAACTTAAAAAAAAGAGTATAAAAAGTGCATTAGGCAACAGGCGCAGCAGTTGCAAAAAGAGCTAAAAACTTATAGAGGACTCATTGGGTTTGCATAATAACTGTCAGCAGTTAAAAGCGACGGTGGGAGGAGGGGCTTGGCTCATGGCGGGCTCAAGTCCCAAAGCTTGGGAAGCCCTGACCATCAGACCCTGGAATCGCTTGCGTTCACTGGTCTGTTCGCCCTCTGCGACGGACCACTCAGTGAGGCCCCCCTCATCTGATAACCGGGGCGGCTTTAGCTCAGGAGGTAGAGCGGGTCGGCCAATGACGCAAGGGTTGGCGGTTCGATCCCCGCTCCCTCCCAGCTGCTGTCGTTGTGTCCTTGGGCAAGACACCTAACCCTCCTTGCCTCGTATGATTGGTATGAATGTAGACATGAATGATGGTGGTCGGAGGGGCCGTTGAGCGCCGATGTGTGGCTGCCACGCTTTCGAACCACCGGTACGAATGGTGTGAACGAATAATGATTCTGTGAATCGCTTTGAGCACTTGGAAAGGCGCTATATAAATCCAATCATTATTATTATTATTATTATTTATAACCCTATGTCGACATCCTCCTCAACATCCTCCTGATCACCAGCCTCAATTCTGATGCTGTCATCAGGTAAAAATGTCCTAAGTAAGGGAAAGGGGCGGGGATCCCCTGAGGAACCACCCCCACTCCCCACCGATTTAAGGCGCTTAACCTGCTGGGGCAAAACAGACTGTGCTACAGCAACCCGCCTGCGCTTAACCCCAAACACACAAAGCTGAGCCTCCAGGGATCGTGCTGGCAAAATGAAGCAATCCATACAGGAGGAGGGATTAACAACCGCTTCAGAGGCATGTTCCTCTCCCAGACAACGCATACATACATCATGCCCATCTTCAGTGGGCAGCTGCACTCCACACACCACACAGATATGGCTCATAGATGCCATAGCTTCCTTTCCTTTTAATGATTTTATTTTGAAGGAAGAGATGAAGTGCTAAGCCAGTGTAACTGCGCTTGCTGCCAACTTGCCACACATGCACAGTCCACCAAACCTCGCGATAGGCCCCGCCCTCGCGAGACTAACAACACGGAAGAGCTCTAAAAGTTTTAGCTCCAGTCTGTGTGTTTCGGTGTGTTTGTGTAACGTTGCTAATGCCCGGGCAATTGTTCGCCAGACAGAAGCCGCGGGCAGAGAGAGAGAGAGAAAGCTGACAACGAACCCACGGACCTGCTCTCGTTGTCCAGTTACGGAGCCGAGAAACAAGACCTAGTGCCCCCAGGTATGGAAGCCTCCAGAGACCTGGACACAATATGTCAGCGCTGAGAAAGTTTGTGCTGCACCCCGACAACAGCCGACAACAGCCAACAGAATAGAAGATTAGATTAGATTTGTGATTGCCTCAGACAGAGCGACCACACGTCACACTGCTCCAGTGAAATCGAAAAAGTCGAGTTGGGCGTGGTTAACAGGTGGTTATATCAGCTCGGCTGGAACCACGTCCACAGGTGGATTGTCTTAAAGTAATTATTCACGTCACCTGATTCCAATAATCAGGTTTTCCCATACAAGATATATTCATATCTCTGTATTGGAGGGTAAACCCGATAGACGATAGAGAACTTTTGTCAGTTTGCTTTCTGGTGGATTTTAGTTGCTGTGTGTTGGTGAGTAGAGTAAATATTGCTGCCATTTCTCTCCTATACTGGGTAATTAGTCAGTGATTGATACTGAGTGCTTAAAGCTGGTTTCATTTCTGTAAAGGCCTGGACTCATTGTTCAGCTGTGAAGTTGTAAGCTAATTGGTAAGGGTGTGGCCTAGCCCCCTCCCAGCTATATAATCGGTGAGCTAGGTGGTTTTACTCCAGTCTCACAATTTTTGTCTTCAGAAGGATCTCACTGTGTGCATAACTTTTGTCAGTTTGCTTTCTGGTGGATTTTAGTTGCTGTGTGTTGGTGAGTAGACTAAATATTGCTGCCATTTCTCTCCTATAATGGGTAATTAGTCAGTGATTGATACTGAGTGCTTAAAGCTGGTCTCATTTCTGTAAAGGCCTGGACTCATTGTTCAGCTGTGAAGTTGTAAGCTAATTGGCAAGGGTGTGGCCTAGCCCCCTCCCAGCTAAGTACTTATTGTCCCTCTAGCAGTGATCCTCACTATTTCGATGAGAGCCGCACTGGCAGGACAAAGTCAATAGGAGAGCCACGTTTACCGCAAAACACCAACCAAGCACATTTTGGCGCTTCTTTCCGGAAGCGACCTAAAGGTGCTCTTTTGAGCCCCACTATCTACAGTTGTTTACATTCACTTACTGAGTGTGTTACGTGTTTGCGTTTGGCCCACAGTACGAGAAGGTCGTATCTACCGCATGGACGGCTCGTACCGCTCGGTGGAGCTGAAGCACAGCAACAACACCACGGTGCAGCAGATCATGGAGGGCATGCGTCTCTCCCAGGAGACGCAGCAGTACTTCACCATCTGGATCTGCTCCGAGAACCTCAGTGAGTCCACCCCACAAGCGCCCAGCCGCGTGACCATGTGTGTTGGCCTATGAGTCCTTAGGGTCAATGTGTGTATATGTGTGTGTAAGTCTGAGCCCCCTCCTGGCTGAAACACAGCGGTTGCTGTAGAGATGGCCTCTGTTTTACCAGTCCAAAAGTCAGGCATCAGATGTCAGGGCGGGGGGGGTGGGGTGAATGTTGGAAACGCAGATTGCAGTCGAAGCTTCTGGAGAGTTTTGCTGCTAGTGTCCTTGACGGCTGATAGCAGGTGGGGGCAGATTCAATCAGATGTTTGGGTTTCCCCGGTGGGTGCAGCGATCAACAACATTCCTCACACGAGTCAGTCCTGGTCCTCAATTTTAAACACTTCGGCGCAACGGCAGTGATATCTCCAAGAGGTAATCCATTTTTACGATTCAGATCAGAAATCGCAACAGTCCAAGTACTCACTGCCCCACTCATCTCGTTTATCGTGACGTGCAGCCTGGGGTCAATGACTGCTGTCTTCCCGTATCCCGCGGCAAAGGTCCCGTCTGGGCAGGGGGGGGGGGGGGGGTAGTTCCCCGGACCCCACAATCATTTTGTCGATTGCGTTGAGAGACCAGCCATATAATCCATATTTGTAGTTTCGAAGAGACAAATGCAAGATTGGCTCCGGGTAGCAAAAGCAGAGGGATAGGGAGAGGGAGAGGGGAAGGGAGTAGGAGAGGGAGAGGGAGACGAGGAGAAATGCAACCGCCTCCGTTGAAAGCTTGTCCTGTCTTCTCTTTATCTCTTTATAATTATTAGTAATCCAAACACAAGACCTTTTTGATCCCATTATTGGGGCCGGGGGTATTTCCCCAATGTGCCTGCCTATCAACGTCACAATTGGGTGACAATTTCTCTCTATCAGTTGAACCATTTGTATTTTTCACCCACTGTCTAAACTTTAGACAGTCGGTGATCCTCACTATTTCTTCGATGAGAGCCGCACTGGCAGGACAAAGTCAATAGGAGAGCCACTTTTACCGCAAAACACCAAAAGCCGCCCCAACCAAGCACATCTGCCTACTTTTTTTTTTTTTACCACACACACACACACACACACACACACACACACACATACATATATACGGTATATAAATATAACAAAAGAAGGTACCACCGCACACTGAAGTTTGCTCAAACCTGATGAAGCTGCTACAGCGAAACGCGTCGTTTGCTGAATAAATCACAGTAAATCCTGACTTCAGTGTGCGGTGGTACCTTCTTTTGTTTTATGCCTTGTACCTGCAACCTACCAGCACCTGATCTTTCCACTGGCTGTGCGTGGGGACTCTCCTTTCTCTTCATATATATATATATATATATATATATATATATATATATATATATATATATATATATACCAGTTTCCCCTAGAAAATCTTTCAGGCCTGGAGGGATTTCGAAACATACCCCGACCGCAACGGTGGGGGCCGTCGCTGGCGACGCTGAAGTTTTAGCTAACCTGGTCACATCTATGTTCGCAATGGCATCCCAAGTATCATCATACTATTATGGGATGCGATGTGAACAGTTGTATTATGGGATGTGCGTTTCCCAGGCAACGACACACGTTGACACGTTTTGGAACAGCGCTGCACGCTGGCACAATACTCCTAAAAGCAAAATGCTTATTGTTTTGAGTGATTTGGCACCTTCTATTACTGTCAACACCAGTATTGTTGTATTGTAATAATATGCCATAAAGGTTTATTGAAATTTTGGGGAGAGCAGGGTAAAAAAATTTTTTTTTTGCAATTTCTTAGAGCCGCCAACTAAAGCTTCGAGAGCCGCCAGCGTCTTGCGAGCCGCGCAATGAGGAAATTGGAGCGACAGCTCTAGCGACAGCCTCTGAGCACGAAGTAGTCCAGAGAATAGGGTTTTGTGTTACTTCTCTTTTACTAACTACCTACTCATCTACCTACAGTATGTGTCTTTTCCCCATCCCTGATGTAACATCAGCCCATAGACGCCGTAGACATTGCAGCTTCAGATGTAGTAACCCTGGTATTTTTTCCTACCCAAAGCGCACAAGTAGTCCTTTTATTATTACTGCAGGACTCTGGAACTGCCTGTTAAGAAAACTGAGACCATCTCAGCTCATGCTCTATCTCAATCCCTCCACTTTCTAGCCCTCACAGAGACCTGGATCATACCTGAAAATAGTGCTACTCCAGCTGCACTCTCTGTGGCTTAATCTTTCTCCCAAACCCCCAGGGCCGCTGGGCGTGGGGGAGGCACCGGACTCCTCATTTCACCGAAATGGACCTACACGGTCACTCCTCTCTCTCATCTCTCTATATCCTCTTTTGAGTCCCATGCAGTTGTTTCCCTACCTGTCAAGCTCAACATTGTGGTGATCTACCGCCCGCCTGGTCTGCTTGGTAACTTCCTTGATGAGATGGATACCCTCCTCTCCGTCTTTCCTGAGGATGGCACTCCAGGACACATGGAGGGGCGGCTTTAGCTCAGGAGGTAGAGCGGGTCGGCCAATGACGCAAGGGTTGGCGGTTCGATCCCCGCTCCCTCCCAGCTGCCGTCGTTGTGTCCTTGGGCAAGACACTTAACCCTCCTTGCTCCCGATGGTGTGTAGGCACCCTGCGTGGCAGCCTGCCGCCATCAGTGTATGAATGGGTGAATGTAGACTACCTACTGATTGTAAAGGGCTTTGGATAAAAGCGCTATATAAATGCAGGCCATTTACCATTTACCATTCACTCCACTCATTCTTCTGGGTGACTTCAACATCCAGGCAGTAACCCTGCAATCTCCCCTCTTCCTTAACTTCTTCTCATCCTTCTATCTCTCCCTCTCTCTATTTCCACCCACTCATAAGGCAGGGAACCTACTTGACCTGGTCTTCAACCGATCCTGCTGCACTTCCAACCTCACGGTCACTCCTCTCCCTGTATCTGATCATCACTTTATAACCTTCTCCCTTCCCATCTCACTCTGAGACAGCTCTCCTTTCAGTCACTGATGCCCTCCACACTGCTAAGGCCTCATCCCTCTCCTCTGTCCTTGTCCTCCTTGACTTGTCTGCAGCTTTTGATACAATGAACCACCAGATTATTATCTCCACTCTCTGTGATCTAGGCATCTCAGGATCTGCACTCTCCTGGTTTGCCTCATATCTCTCTAACCGCTCATACCAGGTTATATGGCGAGGATCCCTATACAGATCCTGTACTCTTAGCACAGGTGTGCCCCAGGGCTCAGTCCTGAGCCCCTTGTTATTCCTTCTCTACATCAGATCTCTTGGCCATGTGATCTCATCTCTTGGCTTCTCTTATCACTGCTATCCTGACGACACTCAGCTCTACCTCTCTTTCCCCCCCTCAGACACCCAAGTCGAGTCGCTGCAGGCCTCAAAGACATTGGTGCCTGGATGTCTGCCCACCATCTCAAGCTGAATCTTGGTAAGACAGAGCTACTCTTCCTCCCTGGGAAAGACTGTCCCCTCACCAACCTTTCCATCTCCATTGACAACACTACTGTATTTCCCTCTCAAACAGCTAAGAACCTTGGAGTGATCCTTGACAACCAGCTGTCCAACTCAGCCTACATCGCAGCAACTGCTCGCTCCTGTATGTTCTCCCTGTACAACATCTGCAAAATCCTTCCGTTTCTCACAAGGGAAGCGACACAACTCCTGGTCCAGGCACTTGTCATCTCTCGCCTGGACTACTGTAATGTTCTTCTGGCTGGGCTACCTGCCGCAGCCATCCGACCGCTTCAGCTCATTCAGAACGCTGCAGCCCGTCTGGTGTTCAACGAACCTAAATTATCTCATGTCATTCCCCTCTTCCGTGACCTTCACTGGCTTCCCATCTTGGCTCGCATCAACCTGGGCCCTTCTTGAACTAACATCTTAAAAAAAAAAAAAAAAACTCTACATGTTACTTATTCCTTCTCGAACTACTTCCTACATGGTGCTAGTCTATCAAAATATCTTAGCTGTCATTGTGTTGCATAGTTGTTTTCTGTACTGTTGACAAATTGTGATATTGTAAGTCACTTTGGACAAAAGCATCTGCTAAATTACGTAATATAATGTAATGTAGTTTCTCTCACCTAGACTATAATCAGGAATGCCTAGGTTCATTTAACTTTTGAAAACACCAACACAGACTTTACAGTAGTTGTCACAAGAAGTGTGTGTTATATAGTGCAATATAGTAAACTGAATGTTGCTGTCGTGTATTATCTCACCTAGCCTATAACCAGTTGTGTCTAGGTACGTCTAATCTTTGAAGCTGCAAGTCAGTATTGTTCAGGTTTTGTCACAAAGCAGTGATAGTTGCAATATTGAACTGAATGGTGCAGTCTTGTTTTGTGTTAAAATCCACTTCATTTGGAATAGACTTTGTGTTGAGTCACTAAATCTCCCATAACAAGGTTCTGTGTTGTATTTACAATTGAAACGAATTTACGACAACATACAGGAGTGGTGCCCCTTTCCTTTTAACAAGTGATAAATTGTCATTTTCGGACGAAAATGTATTGAAGTTATCAACAAATCTGATATTCGTGTATGCAATAATGCTACAAGTGGAGGACTTCCATTCCTTCAGAATGAGTCTTTTGGCGACAGTTCCCTGTGCACAGCTGTATTATTCATTTAGTTTGACAGATATTGAGAGTTGATTTGAGTTAAGTTGTGGACCAGTGATGTCATTCATGATGATGGTTTTACCTAAACAGGTTCTGTAGCGTGATTTCTATTCGCACATAGGTTACGCAATAACCACGCCCTGTGCCCGCCTACGCAGCAGTCAAGCCCCGGGATTGGCCAGGAGCAAGTCTTTTGTCTTCTTTTGACAGCTGGAATCTCCCACACCACAAACACTGGAGGGCACGCAGCCCAGCGATTTCATGAACCAACTGAATAGCTCTTGAGAACGGACAGCGATTTCGAGAGCGGACATTGAGAGCGGACATTGAAATGAATTATGGTCACCTACCTTCCTTAGCATAGTAATAATAATAAGCAAAATAATTGTAATCTACACAATGTAGGCTACACAATCTACAAAAACATGCAATAATATAAACGGTGTTGTGTTCACGTTCATAGCTCATATCATAATATGAATTGGGTGGGAAGTGAAAATGGCTAATTTGTCTATTCAAAGCAGACGTTTACTATGGTATTTATTTCATAGGCTACTATTCAAAGCAGACCTTCAAAACAGGAAACCCAGAGATATTACTCTTCTTGGGGTTGATGCAAATTGATGGGATTTTCTCACAGGGCTTTCTGAGGAGAAAGATCATTATTGCCTCAAATAATTATCAGATTAAGACGAGATGAAAAAAGTTGTGCTATAAGAACAATCTAACTGTGTTAGTTTTGCTGAGAAGTTTTGATGGAGACAAATTTGTTAAAACATTGTTAATTTACCCTTTTACCGAAATCATGTTGGCAGCTCATGGGCGCCTGGCCAATCCCGGCGCTTGACTGCTGCGTAGGCGGGCACAGGGCGTGGTTATTGCGTAACCTATGTGCGAATAGAAATCACGCGGTTCTGGATGATAATGGTTTTAGCTAAACAGGTTCTGGGTGGTGATGGTTTTACCTAATCAGGTTCTGGGTGGTGATGGTTTAACCTAAACCAGTTCTGGGTGGTGATGGTTTTGCCTAAACAGGTTCTGGGTTGTGATGGTTTTACCTAAACAGGTTCTGGGTGGTGTAGGTGATAGCATCACCGGTCGCCGTTCCTCCACTCATGTAAGGAATCCTCCGCAGAGCGTTGATGGCTTCATCTTTACTCGGATGATCAAACAGCCCAAACTCCAGCCGCTGGTCGTATGTGAACTGCACTGCACCTGGAGAACCAATTCATGTACAATACATAATTTGACCCAAAAACAATTCCCCACATTTCCAAAATTACCACCATCAAATGACATAGATACATTGGTACCAAAAGGCGGTACCACTACGGTACCGGTACCTTTACAACCAGTACCTAATTGCACCACAGATTTAAGGTGCCATGCTGAGCTACTGATTTAAATATATGCCCCCCAGTGCTTTGACACCAGCACCGCATACACCTTTACTAACATTATTGTTTGGAGTGTGCCGCTTGAAATCCTCTTTAAATTAAGAAATCAACTTTAAATCCACTTTAGATTTTAAAAAGTATCGGTTCAGGCACCGGTACGTTTTAAAAGTACGGGTTTAGCACAAACACACTGCCACAATATTATATAGGCCAGAAGTGATTGTTTTGAGGGGAAACTTTTGTATAATTATATAATGTGTTTCTTTTTATTTTACTAAAAAGAAATATAAATATATAAAATAAATATTAAAATATTATACATATTTTATTTAAAAAAAATTCTTGAACAAAACAAGAACAAGACAAAGAGGCTCAGGCGGGGGGGGGAGACATGCCACAACGACACTCAATATTACAGTTTTGTAATATAATATGGTGCTGGATAGGGTTATCAGATGGATAGGGTGCAGTCACCTGCCGCCCCTAATCTCATCAAGGTAGGCTAGAAATGGGTCCCAAATAGTTAGAAATTTTTTAATTGAGTTGGTCCTTAGGGAGCTGAGTCTCTCCATCCTTATAACAGAGATCAGATCAAGTCTGTCAACCACAATTGGAAAGAGGGTGAAGAGGGGGATTTCCATTCCTTCAGAATTTGTTTTTTGGCAACAGTTGTCCCTAGTGTCAGAGACTGTTGCACAGCTGTAGGGAAGTCCAGAGAGGTCTCCAAGCAACCGAAGATGGTGAGTTCTGCCTCCGGCTGAAGGGTTATCTTGTAGGCCTTAGAGTACCAGTAAAATATTTTTACCCAGAATCCTATCAGTGAAGGGCAGAACCAGAAGGCATGAGACAGAGTGCCCTCTGACGTCTGACACCTGTCACACAGACACAGGGGAAGATCTTGTGCAACGTTTGCTTAGAATAGTGAAGACGATGAGCGACTTTGAATTAGATCAGCTGGTGCCTACTATTAACTCATTCATGGCCAGTTTAGGACTGCCAATATTTAGCACAGGCCAAAGATTTTCATAATTGTTGGTCATCTTTCAAGACCCACAGTAAATTATCTATTAGCACCAGAGTGATTTGCAATACCTCAAAATGAAGATGTACGTCTCTGGGTTCACCAGGAAAAAAAAAGTGAGCTTTTAGCATGTTCTGTACTCTACTTATATCCATTTATATACACCCTGTTTTCACCCAAAAGGTCTCCCTGAGAAAATAAACAGGAGAAAAGGCAATTTTTGTAAAAGGGCACAATCTCAGGCAGAACTCGCTCTCAATTCTTTTATTTTGAACTGTATTGACATCAGACATGTAAATACTATTCGTTATGACACAAATGAAAAAATAAATATATATATATATATATATATATACACATGAAGTGCTTTTTTTTTACATTCAACAATACAGCAGTGTGAGTGAGTGTGCAGACAGACACACAGACAGACAGACAGACAGACAGACACACCGACAGACAGACAGACAGACTGACACACACACACACACACACACACACACGATCCCCCTTCGTTGCGTGATTTCTAACCCCACATAGGATAAGCAATAACCACGCCCTGTGGCGCCGGGATTGGCCAGGAGCAACACTGGAGGGCACGCAGCCCAGCGATTTCATGAACCAACTGAATAGCTCTTGAGAACGGACAGCAGGCTGCTGTGACTGCCGCTTCTGCCGTGTGTTTATTTTGTTTTGTTCTGGTCCACCCGTCCTCGTCCATGTCTCCCTGTCCTATCCTCCTGCTATTTGATCGTTCCCGTTTTCCCCTCGGCTATTCAACACGTCCTCACCGCCCTCTGATCGATCATTTCCTCATTCCTCCGATGATCAAACGCATCTCTGGATTACTTTCTCCCGTTTTCTCCCGGCTGGCACACAGGAAAGCGACCAGCTCCTGCAGCGCGCTCAATGGCGTTTCTCCTGTCTGCACAAGGCAAGCTCCTTATCCGTTTTCTGCTTTTCCTCCTGCTCAATTTCAAAACAACAGCTGCGGTATGTGTTTGTTCACGTGTTGTCTTAGATGCTAGGGACCTGATACTATGTCACAGGCTGAGGAAGTGTTTGAACTACGCGCTGCAGTAATAAAAACAAAAACACGTCAAACACGTCATTGGCCCTCTGGGCTATTCCTGATAACACGTCAAAGACGTCATTGGCCCTGAATGAGTTAACTGAGTAGAGTTGTATCAGAGACAGACTCCTACCCCATACAATGTCAGACAAATTTACGCCAAGTTCCCCCTGCCACGCAAAACATCGAAAAAGGCATGTTCATTTGGAAGCGCCTCAAAGTTGTGAATCTTGGATCGAACATGATTTCTGATTTGCAGGTATATGAACCAGTGCGTCCCGGGCAACCTACTCTTTAGTTGATCAAAGGATGCAAATTGACCATCTATGTATAGGTCTTTGATGGAAACTGGTCGGCATAGTATACCTTTAAGTAAAATAAAGATTACATGAAACAGCAGCAATACCTCTTGTTAAACCACGTTATGCGGGTTATGTGAGTGTGTGTGTGTGTAGTTGCACTGTGTGGATTTTAGATGTTGGCAGAGCACTAAAATAGATGAGTGTGAATCCAAAATGGCATTTGTCTACTGACGCTTGGTCCTTCTAAGATGGCGGCGCACAAAGGACCACGTGTATGTGTGCTCGTGCGTGAGGGTGGGGGTGCGTGTGTGTGTGAGAGAGAGAGACAAGGGGCAATGGTGGTATTGGCTAATATCTGGACTGCAACGCAAACCCGTTAGCACCGCTCTTGTGGAATGGACTGGCAACAAGTCAGCAATGCTAGCCCAGTAGCTAAACCCGCGTTTGTCTGGCGGGGACACAGTATGGTTCCAATAATAACGCTAGTAACAACAGTAAAGGAACTCTGAATCAACAAGTCATGCAATCACACAAAATCACAGTTTCAGAGCTTAAAGGGGGACTAACCCCCTAGATATGTATCAGAACAGTGATTTGAAAATACCTATGGAAAAAACCAAGAAATGACATATGCTCTTGTCTATACTGGACTCTTTGGCTGTGTTCAAGTCAAGATTCTTTTTCGGAAATCGACGCCATTACAGTTTGCCTACTGCCTCAAAAATAATTTATTTGAGAGGGGCAATATCTTTATAAATATCAACAACTAGCCAACGCTGTTGGTCTGTATGGAAACAGAAAATCTGAAAATGGTTGAAAGTTATATCAATTTGGTAATTCAGTGGCGAACTAGAAATTTAATTATTTTTCTGCATGTATCTCTATGGCAGGGTGTCAAATTACGTTACGAGAGCAAAGTGACATGGGCTCGTTAACAGCAGCACACCCACAATAGGACAAACCTCTCGCTCTGGGGTAACACAATGCGAGATTTCTCCACGTAATTCCCTCGTCTAACTAGAGATAAACCGTGCAATGAAATCCGTTTTTAATTTGCGTTTTGGGGCTTTTCGTGATTCTTGTTGAAAGTTACAACACCTCTGATTTTTCCTCTCAGGGCGCAGGCAGAGCAGGACAGAGCTCTTCTCCTCCTCGGAGCACACACACACAGACCGAGCCAGTTGCTCTGCTCTGCTGACTTTCATTTCCTGAGAAGTTGGCGTTGCTTGTACACAGTGATGATATTATATTAGCCGATATGTTTAGAGAAGCTTTGTCACGTTGTCACGTCGTAGTATAGCGTTATACCTTACATTCCCGCTAAACTGCGACGAGATTTGTTTGCTGAAATGTCAGACTGTTGAAAGCCCCCGCCTCTCACTGCTGCTGTGTGCTGCTGCGGGTGCATGAGCGAGCAGACTCTCCCGTTTGACTGGCCGAGAGAAAGTGCTTCCAAGTCGGACTGATAGCCGCGGAAATGTCAGACTGTGCACAGAGAGCACTGGAGAAAGTGCTCCAGACAGCAAAACACACACACAGCGAGTCAACCCCCCCCCCCCCCCCCCCGTTGCTTGTACACAGTGACGATATTACAGTAGCCGATGTGTTTAGACCAGCTTTGTCACGTTGTCACGTCGTAGTATAGCGTTATATTTTACATGTGCGCTATACTGCGACAAGATTTGTTTGCGGAAGGATGAAAGTGAGGCTCTCACTTTGATGCTGGGCGAGAGAGAGTGTGCTGTGCTGCTCACCCCCCCCCCCCCCCCCAGTCCCCAGTCGCTAGTCGCTCTGCTGACAGGCAGAGGGGGAGAGAGAGAGAGAGAGAGATCGGCTCCCTACAAGCAGCAGAGTGAGTGAGTGAGAGAGAGAGAGAGAGAGAGAGAGGGGGGGATCTGCATGGGGAAAGTGGGAGAGAGATATGATGCTGCTGCTAAGTGCACTGAGTTGTGAGGAGCCGAAAGGGTACAGGGGGAGTAGTGGAGTAACTATCTTGAAATCCCATAGTCTTTGGTTCACCATGACGTCACAACGTGTCAAATATCCCATTCATTTGAGAAAAGAAAAAAAAGCAGTGTTCGACCCTTAGAGGGCGCTTATGCCAGATATGCTGCTGAAAAATGATACAAATGGTAAAATGGCAACAGTTTGGTGTCAAATGTGGAAATTTTGACCAGAATTCTTCACACATCACCCCCAAAGTCATATATATTAAAAAAGTATAAAAAATATAAAAAAGTGTTTTGGGGGTTAGTTACACTTTAACATTGCAGTTCAATAATTCAGTTCTGTTAACATCTACTAAGTTCTGCCTGGAATCTATAAGAAAAATAGCCCTTCTTACTTTTATGGTGTGCACACAATTAAGTTCGGGTCGCGACGGTCGTTTTCGAGAAGTCCGATTGCGAAGTGGATCTCGGTCTTGTCTGCGCATTCGTCCCCGAATCCGTCACAGGTGTTCGCTACTCTCCCTCTCAGATAGGATGTTATGATTGTTTATATGTATTATATATCTCTTCATATTTTTGATGGCTGTCATTGAGAGAAAGAGGTTGGCTCAGGAAATTAGGTACGGGCTGGTATTTAATGAGCCCGGAAAACGGCGATTGCTCTCTCTTGAAATCAATGTAGAAGAGGAGCCAGACAGCCGCTCGCTTGGAGTCCTCGTTTTGTCTTTCTTTTATGTCACATTATTTACCAGTGTGTGTTTTGAGTTCTGTAACGCGTCTAAATGATCAGAAGTGGAGTTGCCGATCTCCACTCATCCTCAACTGCTGTCCAGAGGAAGAGCGCCTCAACACTAGGGATGGGAATCGAGAAACGGTTCTTGTTATTATTATTATTATAACCTTTATTTAACCAGGTAAAACAAATTGAGATACGAAATCTCTTTTACAATTGCGACCTGGCCAAGAAGGCAGCAAGTTACAGATCAGATCATACACACATTTACATACAAGATACAAAAACTAATTAAAACAGAGCACAGACTACACCAACACTGCATCAGAAGTAATAGTAAGAAGCATACGAAATAAAATCGTATATTACGATTTACATCCTCAAATCATAGTCATAAAATTGATGATAAAAAGAGGCATAAAATGCAGAGGCATATTGTGCACAGAGGAGTTTAAATATTGCTACAAGAGGCATAAAGTGCATAAAGAGACAAAGTGCACAGTGGAAGTTTAAATGTTGCCACAGGAGCAGCTCGAGACAAGAACCTCTGACAACTTGTGTTTAAAACTGGACAACGAAATCAAAGAAACCAACTTAAAACGTGTCTGCAGGTCGTTCCAGGACCAGGGACCAAAATAAGATAAGCTTCTTTTACCAGCCTCAGTCCGTACAGGAGGCACTTTAAAGCGCAACCAGTTGGATCTGAGATTATACGAGGTAGTTATGGACACAAATTTAGAGCATAAGTAAGAGGGTAACTTACCCAGAATGGTCTTATACATGAGAATATACCAATGCTGCATCCTACGCATAGTCAGGGAGGACCATCCGACTAGATTGTACAAGATACAGTGATGGGTCCTGTAGCCTGAGGTGGAAATATATCTCAAAGCAGCATGAAAAAGTGGATCAAGTTTGGTTTGTTGAGAACTGGGTCCCAGTGGATCAATTCCTTGGAATCGTTAGCCAAAATCCTTAACAATTCCACTATCGATTCCATGCGCGATGACGTCACACGCTGCGACACGCACGCAACGCAGCCTTGTTTTGTTTAGACCGCAGCCACCATGGCGTCTAGGCAGAAGCAAAACGATGACCACAGTGCCACTTGCAATGCTTGCAAAACCTCTATTTCGTCAAAGGGGGGAAATACTAGCAATATGCAGAAACATTTGTCCACACAGCATGCAACAATTTTGGAGGAATGTTACGTTTTTGATGTGCTACAGAGTGACGATAACGTGGCTACAGCAGCGCGGCTAACGTTAGCGCTCCTCCAGACCCCGTCTATTGTGTGTTTAGTGTTTGTGCGATTTGTTTCATTGTGTAAACCAGATTTCACCAATACTCCATTTCCATCCATTTCATTTAGATAATGACGACGTTCAGATTCAGACTGGTTCAGAGGCTGGTAGTCACTCTGGGTTAGAGGCTGCAGCGAGTAGGCCTACTTCTTGTGCACCTCTCTAGCCCCTCCATTCACCCAGGCAGGGAAGAGTAAAATGACCGAGGCGAGGGTAAACGAATGTCACCGAGCAGTGACTAGGTAGTTTGTCTGACATGCCAGCTAAAGTAAAATGTCAAAGTTGCATGTTGTCATTCTAACCACTAGTTCTGTTTCATTCATTCCCACTATATATTTTCTATAGGGAGATGACAAAGATGCTCAACCCAAAATACAAACCCCCAAACAGAGCCAGTTTAACAGACACACTGATCCATGCTTGGTATGGGATTGAAAAGAGCAATCGGATCTCAGAGCTGAATAATAATACATAATTATAATAATAATAATAATATAAAAGAAAATTCATGTTAACTCATTGAGTTAACATTGAGCTGCGATAGCTCCTCCACATGATTAGTTGTGGAGTTGTTATTATTCTCAGTTGGAAGCGCTGGGAGCGGGCGACAAAAACGGCGGAACGCTGTGAAAAAGCTGGGTTTTCAGTGCAGAGCAAACGCAGCAGAGAGCCACCAGAGCCACACCCACGGAGGAGGGGTTTGCAGTTGAGGGGGGGTGGGGCATGCAGGGCAGCATACAACACTGACCCAGACAGCAGGCTCGAAGGACAGATTGGTTGGCAAACACAAGCTAGAATATCTGATGCCCGCCAGCAGTAAATCAAGACCAGCAAGAAGGTGTAGGGTCTGCGCAGCAGGGGCCAGCGCTGCTGGTTGCAGCTAAAAAATATTATTTTGCCAAACAAAATTCCTTTGTTTTCGCTGTTTTATTGAAGGAAATTATTTTTGAGGTGTCACTAGGGATGGGAATTGATAAGATTTTAGCGATTCCGATTCCATTTTCGATTCTGCTTATCGAGGAAATATTATGAGCTTTTAAACTGTGTAAAAAGCAACCTGTATATTGTAGATAATGTAGATTATAATGATGATGTTGTTGTCACCCCTGACGAAATCCGCAAGTTAATACTGAAGCTTAAAGATGGTAAGGCCTGTGGTCTTGATGGTATTACTGCAGAACATTTAAAATTTGCAAGTGGGAAACTGTGCCCTCTGTTGGCCATGTGTTACACTGGGCTGTTTGTACATGGGGTGCTACCAGAATCAATGCTCTCTGGTGTCCTGGTGCCTGTGGTTAAGGACAAAGTAGGGAAGCTGAACAGCTCAGACAATTATCGGCCAATAGCCATAGCAAGTGTCATGTCCAAGGTCATGGAGTCAGTTATTCTGTGTAGACTTGAGAGGTTTATTCAGTCTGCTGACAATCAATTTGGTTTCAAACGAAAACTTGGAACTGACCTATGTATTTTTGCTCTCAAAGAAATTTTAGATAAATTTAATAGGCACAATTCCACTATGTTTATGTGTTTTATTGATGCTTCTAAAGCTTTCGATCGTGTTAATCATGAGAAATTGTTTTCTAAATTGTCTAAAAGTGGGGTTCCCAGTTTTTTAGTACGCATTTTAGTATACTGGTATGCCCGACAGACAATGAGAGTAAAATGGGGGAGTGTGACATCGGTTCCCTTTCATGTGTCCAATTCCGTCCGCCAGGGGGGAATATTGTCACCAATTTTGTTTAATTTATATATGAATGATTTGTCTTTGCTGTTAAATACATCAGGTACGGGCTGTAGGGTGGGTGACTTGGTTATTAATCATCTTATGTATGCTGATGACCTGGTCGTCTTTAGCCCTTCTAGTGCTGGTCTCCAACAGCTCTTGAAAATTTGCACACAGTACGGGGCTGTCTCAGATATTATCTATAACGCCAAAAAGAGCAAGCTCATGATCATTAGAAGTAGAGAAGACAAGCGGGCAATTTTCCCTGACTTCTACCTGTCTGGCACTTTGCTCAGCACGTGTGATGAGATTACATATCTGGGCCATGTTATCTCAGACGACCTCTCTGATGATAAGGACATCCTAAGGCAGCGACGGAAGCTGTATGCCCAAGCAAATATACTGTGTCGCAAGTTCTCAATGTGCTCTATCTCTGTGAAGATCTCACTTTTTAAAGCATACTGTACACCCCTGTATACGGCTCACCTGTGGTGTCGTTATAGACAAAACAGCATGAGAAAGCTTACTGTGGCTTATAATGACTGCATGAGGCTGCTGCTAAAAGTTCAGAGGAGCTCTAGTGCAAGCATTATGTTTGTCAGTATCGGGGTACCGACTTGCTCTGCCGTTCTCAGAAATTTAATGTATAGATTTATGTGCAGGGCATCTGAATCTGTAAATGACATTATTGCTGTACTGACCAATCATGAACGCAGCTCGGGCAAGTTCTTTTCCAGACTGTGGAACCACTGGCGAAAATGTCTGTATACTAGACCCTGAGTATCTTCATATCCTGTGTGCTGTTATCAACACTTACTATTTATTGTACTGCCTTTTTATTGTTTTTCTTTTTATTATATTATGGATCTCCCTGGGTCTGAAATAAAGTTTGAATTGAATTGAATTGAATTGATCCGATTCCTTATCGATTCTCTTATCGATTCTCATTGGGCAAGGGAAAAAAAAAGACTACAAACGGGTTTATTAACATTAATTTTCTTTTATATTATTATTATTATAATCATGAATTATTATTCAGCTCTGAGATCAGATTGCTCTTTTCAATCCCATACCAAGCAGGGATCAGTGTCTGTTAAACTGGCTCTGTTTGGGGGTTTGTATTTTGGGTGGAGCATCTTTGTCATCTCCCTATAGAAAATATATAGTGGGAATGAATGAAACAGAACTAGTGGTTAGAATGACAACATGCAACTTTGACATTTTACTTTAGCTGGCATGTCAGACAAACTAGTCACTGCTCGGACGGTGACATTTGTTTACCCTCGCCTCGGTCATTTTACTCTTCCCTGCCTGGGTGAATGGAGGGGCTAGAGGTGCACAAGAAGTACTCGCTAGAGCCTCTGACCTAGAGCGACTACCAGCCGACAGCGTCTGGAGGAGTTTACTCTCCATTATAAACAGATGACGCGCTAACGTTAGCCGCGCTGCTGTTAGCCGCGCTGCTGTTAGCCACGTTAGCGTCACTCCGTAGCACATCAAAAACGTGATATTCCTCCAACATTATTGCATGCTGTGTGGACAAATGTTTCTGCATATTGCTAGTATTTCCCCCCTTTGACGAAATAGAGGTTTTGCAAGGATTGCAAGTGGCACTGTGGTCATCGTTTTGCTTCTGCCTAGACGCCATGGTGGCTGCGGTCTGTAAACAAAACAAGTGTGAGCCTTCAGAAGGTCAGGGATTTAAACAGACATGACCTGCTCACTCCCAAATCTCCCTCGGGCCACGGCACTAAAATTGTATGTGCCACAACTTTTTCTCCGGTGTCGCATGAAATAAAAAACGCTGTTCTCAGCCACTGGCATATTTTGGGCAGTGACCCCTTGGTAGGACACGCGTTCACAAGTTCCCCTATTTTTGCTCAGAAGCGGGCTCAAACCTGAGAGACATGTTAGTCAGGGCAGATTGTTATGAACGCCCTACACATTTTTTATCCAATCTACCTAATGGTAATTTTCCTTGTTCGAGCTGTTTGCAGTGTAATGCGATGATCAGAGGTGAATCCTTCACTCACCCACACTCTGGCAAGAAGTACAACATTAAAAGTAGAATTTCTTGTAGATCTAAATTTGTTGTGTACTTGTTAAAATGTCCTTGTTCAAATGTTTATGTGGGGAAAACTCGTAGAGAACTCAAAACCCGCATCTCCGAGCACAAGAGTAAAATTCGCAATAAGGATGAAAAATCTTCTGTAGCGAGACATTTCAATGCTATGGGACATGAGGTTTGCACCCTGAGGTTCCAGGGCATAGAAACTGTCAGTCCATTGAAAAGGGGTGGGGATAGAGATAGGGCCTTGCTACAGAGAGAGGCCTTTTGGATTCACACTCTTCAGACAGAGCATCCGAAAGGACTAAATGAGGAACTGTTATTGGGCTGCTTTCTTTGAATGTGCAATTTTGTAACATATTTGTATTGTCCATTTTTATGTACTTAGTAATATGCATTCCAGCCCTAGCTTAATCTCTCCTCTCTGTTATCACAATACAGCGGGACCTCTTTCTAGGCCATTATAGTGGAAACGTGCAATTATTTAAGCATAATTCTTGTTTTAAAACATTTCTATTGTATTCTGTATTTTGTTTTGTATCTATCTGTAGTCCAGACCTGGCTTAAGGTCCTTGCACACAGAGTCCGAATTGTTCGCTGCGTTTTTTTAATCCGTCATCCGGGAAAAAAACGTCACGCACAGATACCCACTGAGTCCGATGCGTTAATTATCCAATATTCGTTGCGAAGATTTGCAACGAAAAGAAAACTACCGCGATCCTATTGATCCACAACTGGCAGTGTGTCTGTGTGGCTCTCTGTCTCTCTCTCCCCCCCCCCCCCCCCTTCCCCATACACACACACACACACACACACACACCGCGTCCCGCATTCCAAGCTGGTCTGCAATCACCCGGCACATTCTGTCTTTTAATTCCGAATCTCTGTATTCTTGCTTTGCCATAAAATGCTTTGTGCTGGGAGACGAACTGAATTAACTTCTCAGACGCCATTTTTCATTGTGAATAGCAACACTACGGCAGCTCTGGGTGGTCAAACACCTGTCAAAACGATTTCATGGATGCGGAAAAACGCAGAAAATCGAACCTCGTCCGAAAACTTAAATGACGGACGTAATTGTCGGACTCGGTGTGTCAATGATGATTGACACAAATGAGGTCAAGTCAAGTCAAGTCAAATTTTATTTATATAGCACCTTTCATACACAAGGCAATTCAAGGTGCTTTACAAAAAATAATCGAAAAAACAAGCAGCAAAGCAATGCACATATAAAAAACACATAAAAAACACAGCCGACAGTTTTAGTTAAAATATATACTCAAATTAACAAACATGAAACATTATTTCTGTTTTAAATAAGTTACAAGGCACTCTTCAGTATTATTATTACATGTACAGTCCATTTGTTGGAAATGTACAGGAATCTTTTTTTTTAATTACAGGCCGAGAGAGGCAGTAGTTTAGTAGCAGTTAAAAGCAAGAGTAAACATAAAGGTCTTTAGCTTGGATTTAAAAATAGGCAGAGTAGGGGCAGATCTAATGTGTTCAGGGAGTTTGTTCCAGTTATGAGAGGCATAGTGGGAGAACGCGGCTTCACCATGTTTTGATTTGGTCCTCGGGACAATTAGTAGACCAGTGCCTGAAGATCTCAGGGATCTGGATGGTTCATAGTGTAGAAGCATTTCAGAGATGTAGTGTGGGCCTGACCCGTTGAGAGATTTGTAAACTATTAGCAGAATTTTAAAGTCTATTCTAAGATTTACTGGCAGCCAATGCAGGGATTTGAGAACTGGTGTAATGTGTTCAGCTTTCTTGGTTCTTGTTAGAACTCTAGCAGCCGCATTCTGAATGAGCTGTAGTTGTTTAATAGCTTTTTTGGGAAGACCATTGAAAAGACTGTTGCAGTAGTCTAGCCTGCTAGAAATGAAAGCATGAATTAGTTTTTCAAGATCTTGTTTGGACATGTAGCCTCTAATCCTTGCTATATTTTTTAGATGATAGAAGGCAGATTTTCTTATAAGCTTGATGTGGGAGTTGAAATTTAGATCAGAGTCAATAATAATGCCAAGATTTTTTACCTGGTCCTTTGGCTTCAAAGATAGGGATTCGAGGTGAGCAGTAACTTTGAGCCTATCTTCTTTTTTGCCGAAGACAATTATCTCTGTTTTGTCTTTATTAAGTTGGAGAAAATTCTGGCACATCCAATCATTAATTTGCGCAAGGCACTGACACAGTGTCTCTATGGGGGCATAGTCATCCGATGAGAGGGCTATGTAGAGTTGGGTGTCATCTGCATAGCTATGATAAGCTATTTTGTTTTTTTGCATAATTAGGCCCAGAGAGAGCATATAAAGGTTAAACAGGACAGGACCTAAAATTGATCCTTGGGGTACCCCACATGTCATTTTGGTTTGGTCAGATGTGTAGTTGCCAATGGAGACAAAGTAGTTCCTGTCTTGCAGATAAGATCTGAACCACTCTAGGACCGTGCCGGAAAGCCCGACCCAGTTTTCCAGTCTGTCCAATAGAATTTCGTGGTCAACCGTATCAAAGGCAGCGCTGAGATCTAGTAACATTAAGATTGAGATTTTACCTGAATCAGTGTTCATTCGGATGTCATTTATAACTCTGATAAGCGCAGTTTCGGTGCTATGATGGGGTCGGAAGCCTGATTGGAAGGGATCTAGGAGATCATTGGAGGATAGAAAGGTATTGAGTTGTTGGTAGACAGTTTTTTCGAGTATTTTGCTAATAAAGGGAAGATTTGATATTGGTCTGTAATTGCTGATTATAGAGGGGTCGAGGCTACGCTTCTTTAGCAAGGGCTTAACAACTGCAGTTTTTAGAGATTTTGGAAAAATGCCTGTAAGAAGAGAGGTATTAATTATCTTCAGTATGTCGGTCGCCAGGCAACTGTAGACATTTTTTAGAAAGCTTGTTGGCAGGGTGTCTAGGCAACACGATGAGGATTTAAGGCCTCGTATCGTTTCTTCTAGTTTCTTGTGGTCAATGTCGTATTTTTATTTTTTTCGTGCGTCAATTTCGGACGAAAAAACGGACTCTATGTGCAAGGACCTTTACTCCGCCTACCTGTCACTTTGAATACAGCAGGGCCTTTACCTATAGTCCAGGCATTTTACGCAAATATGTGGGTCAACCTCACACTAATTGCAACAAAACCAAACTCAACTGATTTTGTATCCTCAATATGTCCTCAATGAAGGAAAAAAAGTGTTAAGGAAATGTATGAAGGGAAAGTTTTGAAAATGACCTAAATATGATGGTAGCCTATGAAAGCCTATGTAAGCCTTTGTTTTGTTTTGTTTTAATGTGCCATAAATCTCATCACTTATATCCTGTATGTGTTATTTGCTTCAAGGAGAAAATAAAAAAAATAAAAAAATAAATTAAAAAAAATGTTAAAAAATAAATAAACGTTTTTGGTAGCATCATATAGGTAATTTTCAAAATTTTCCCTTCATACATTTCCTTAACACTTTTTTTCCTTCATTGAGGACATATTGAGGATACAAAATGAGTTGAGTTTGGTTTTGTTGCAATTAGTGTGAGGTCAAGTGACATTTTTACTGGACTACTAGGCCTGGTTCTGCTCTCCCACACAGTGGGACTGACCATTGTTATTTATATGCATACATTGTTGAATGTAGACATTTTCTTTGATAATGGAACTTTTGTATTGTGTATTGCTTGGTTCTTGAATTCTTTATATATTGTAACTGAATTTTCATATTTCGTTTATTGAAAGTACTTCCGCTCTCAGTGTATTTAAACGTCATCTCCGCCTGACACAGCAACACGCTGAAGAAGGCCGTTAGGCTGAAACGTCCGTGTGCTGTACCTGGTGTTGCTGGAATAAACCCAACGAAATGACATTTTTGTGTGCTGGCTCTCTTTCTCCTACTGTAAACAAAACAAGGCTGCGTTGCGTGCGTGTCGCAGCGTGTGACGTCATCGCGCATGGAATCGATAGTGGAATTGTTAAGGATTTTGGCTAACGATTCCAAGGAATTGATCCACTGGGACCCGGTTCTCAACAAGAACCGGTTTTCGATTCCCATCCCTAGGTGTCACTACATCAGAAAATATTAGCTTCAGAGTCAGTGATGTGCTTGAAATGCTTCATTCTCCAAAAGGCTGATTATCTCAGCTTCTAGTTAAATAAAATTAAAATTAAATTAATTAAACTACCGTAAATTCCGGACTATAAGCCGCGGCTTTTTTCCCGTTTTTTGGCCCCTGCGGCTTATATAACGGTGCGTCTTATCTATGGATTTTTTCAGAAAAAAAAAAAAAAAAAAAAAAAAATCTCTCTTTTTTAGCACTCTTTCTAACTATAAATCCACTTCTGTTTTAATTTCCTCTCTTGCCCTCTTTTCACCACACCGCGGACACTGTGTGCACTGTAAAAATAAACAACGGTGGTGTTGTGTTATGTTGTTTTGTTGAAATGTTGTAATACGGTAAATGGGAGCTTCCTCAAACAGCCATCTCTTCCCGACAATCCCCTCTGTGCGTGACCACTTACATATGGTAATTACGGTAAGCAAACGGCCACTCGGGCAACAACTCCCTCCCCCGACTACCAGGAGAAAATCACAAACTTCGGCGAATTCACACAAAGGAAGATCAAGGAATATTCACAACAAGACGAGCAGTAGAAGCAACACTCTCACTTACCATGGGGAAGGTACGCAGAAATTCACACGAGGCAGCTTTCAAGTTGAAAGCAGTCAATCTCGCATTAAAAGAGAGCAGCCGCCGATCAAACAGAGCAGCCGCGCGTAACCTGGGCAAAAGGGACTGTCCGTCCGGGGGAGAACTACTGAACAACTCCCTCCCGACTATCAGGAGAAAATCACAAACTTCGGCGAATTCACACAAAGGAAGATCACGGAATATTATAGGAGTGTGAAAACATCCACAATTACCAACGGGTTCCAAAACGCTGGACTGCTGCGGGATGAAGAGGATGACGCCACGGGGACTGCCCCCTAGTCCGATACCTCACGAGTCCGATACCTCACGAGTCCGACACCTCATGGTTTTGGGTTAGGGTCTGGGGGAGGTTAGGTTTAGGCGTGGGGGTGGGAGAGGTTAGGTTTTGGGTTAGGGTCTGGGGGATGTTAGGTTTAGGCGTGGGGGTGGGAGAGGTTAGGTTTTGGGTTAGGGTCTGGGGGAAGTTAGCCTCTTTTTTCGGACTCGTGAGGTGTCGGACTCGTGAGGTATCGGACTCGTGCCATGGCACCTGAAGGAGAGAGGAGAGTGGTTGACGAAGCCACCCTGAACCTGTTCGTTTCCGACACTGAAGATGAGGACTTTGGTGGTTTCAGTACGCAGGAAGAAGAGGAAGACGAGGATTAGTGACTTGACTTCTCTGGTTACAGGTTTGCTGCACATATACGGTAGCCTATTGTTGTGTGATTTTGTCTGGGGATTAGTGACCTGACTTTTGTTTTGTTTTGTTGAAATGTTAATAAATGGGAGCTTCCCCAAACAGCGATCTCTTTCCCGACATTCCTCTCTGTGCACGAACCCTTTCATATGGTAATTAAACATCAAAACACCCGCGGCTTATAGTCCGGTGCGGCTTATAGAAGAAAAAAATAGTCAATTTTGGTCCCGCGGCTTATACACCGGTGCGTCTTATAGTCCGGAATTTACGGTAGATAAAATTGAGGAACTGAGCACCCTATTGGAGTGTCTGTCCGCCATTCAAAACTGGATGGGCAGCAACTTCCTACAATTAAATGCGACAAAAACGGAAGTGCTGATTGTAGCTGCCGAAAACATCTCCAAAAAAATAGCCTCACACTTAGGGTCCCTTAAGGACAACGTGCGCCCTCACCTGAGGAACCTGGGTGTCATATTTGACCAGTCCATGCACCTAGACAAGCACATAAAATCCGTGACCCGCACCTGTTTCTTCCACCTTAGAAATATTGCCAAACTCCGGACCATTGTTTCACATGCCGAACTGGAAATATCCATCCATGCATTCATTTCATCTAGACTAGACTACTGTAACTCCCTTTATTCATATCTCAATAAATCATCTGTGGTTAAACTCCAGTTGATCCAAAATGCTGCTGCCAGACTCCTCACCAGGTCAAAAAAGTCATGTCATATCACCCCCATCCTAGCCTCACTGCACTGGCTCCCGGTACAGCACAGGATCCATTTCAAAATCCTTGTATTTGCATTCAGATCCCTCCATGGCCAAGCCCCCGCCTATATCTCTGACCTCATCCACCCCTATGCAGCCAGCCGGTCTCTGAGGTCATCCGACCAAGAGCTCCTGGTCGTGCCCAGGACCAGGCTAAAAACAAAAGGCGACAGAGCCTTCGAAGTGACAGCCCCGAAGCTCTGGAATGCCCTCCCCCCTGATCTGAGAGCCGCTCGCTCTGAGCTCTCGTTTAAAAAACTATTAAAGACCCACCTGTTTAGACAGGCCTTTTAGTCATTCCTAGCCATTGTTTTTACCTGTTCATGCTCTGTGTATGTTCTTATGTTTTTGCCTTTTTCTTGTATTATTCCTGCAATTATATTTCTGTGTTGCTATTTAATGTGTAAAGCACTCTGTGCATTCGTGCTGGGAAGGGTGCTATATAAATAAAGTTTTACTTACTTAGTTTGAAACGTCTGTTTTTGCTGAAAACAACCTATCTTCTCCGGCTGATAACTAAAGAACGGAAAATGATATCAATAAACTTTTTTTTGCTGATGATACAATAGACTCTCATCGTTCTTTGGACGTGTTCGGTGTTTACATAGTAATATCACACAATATTCTGTGGGCCTCGAGAAATCACTGAAAACGCTCTGAAAGGGCTGGCACTGGGAGCATCCGTTTTCCAAATGTGGCTGGCACTCAATGAGTTAATAAACTTGTTTGTACTCTTTTTTCACCTTGCCCAATGAGAATCGATAAGAGAATCGATAAAGAATCGGATCGATAAGCAGAATCGAAAATGGAATCGGAATCGCTAAAACCTTATCAATTCCCATCCCTACTCAACACTACACCTGGGCCGGACTGTGATAGCTTCGCCAGGTGAGCAACCCTTTCCATTCTCTTTGATGACAGCCCTGTTTCTTTCATGTTGCAGAGTTGCGGTGCCATTTGATTGCCCCTAGACTTGAGCTTGTAACCGAACCTGTAATAATAGGGATGAGGAAAGGAGAGGACTCTGATCTTTCTTCACTACGAGTTAGCTTGTTTAAGCTAATGTTATCTTTAAGGGGGAAGGGTCCACCACCGCTTCAGCACTGTTCGTCTGTATACCACATAAAGCAGTATTAGAACTGATTTTTTCTCCGGTACGCTACTTTATAGCATGAGTGCAGAGGCCTGCTCCTGGCTTGGAGGGGCCAGTGGTGTGTCAAGCTTTGGCTTGGGGGCAGCCTTTTTACCTTGGGAACGGCAAGCGTGGCCGGGAATCCAGCTGTGCTTATGGCTTCTCATGGGGGTGAGCTATTTCAGTAATGGGGTTCAGGCCTTTTGGTGAAAGCCGAGGGCTACTTGAAACAGTTTTTGGGTTTTAAGGTGGGGTCCGGCCCCCCCACACACACACACACACACATATATATATGTGTGTGTATATATATATATTTATATATATGTGTATATATATACTGTATATTTATATATGTGTATATATATACATACATATATATGTGTATATATATATATGTGTATATATATATATATATATATATATATATATATATATATATATATATATATATATGTATGTATGTATATATATATGTATGTATATATATATATGTATATATATATATATATGTATGTATATATATATTAATTAATACACAGGACAAGATGTTACTATCCCTTGTGCCAAAATCCGAGGAAAAACACATTTAGAAGCCCAATCCAGAATAAAACAAGCTAACAAGCTAACAAACTAATAAACAAGACACAAATCACCAGTTACCTACCCTAGCCAACAGCAGTATGAAGCATGTCATTGGGGTTTTCAAGTGGGCACCTTCCTTCACCGACGTTTCGTTAAGTTAGGCCCACGACACCTCAAGAAGGCTTAACGGTGTAATCCAGCGTCCTGGAAACACCCCCCTCCATGCTACCACCGCACAACTGCATATTACCTCACTATCTAA